>NW_026060303.1:0-72542 GCF_024139225.1 Suncus etruscus | reverse complement strand
CCAAGTTTAATCTTAAGTTGTCTCTGTTCATGTTGTGGTTAGCCCTTTTTAAAATAATATTGTTTATTAGTATCATAAAAGTAACTAAATTTTATAAGCAAATTAACAAGTATTAAAAATAATTTTGGTCTTAAGCTCTAGGTGTGTAAATGCATCAAATGTCTTTGACTATATTTTATAATGTCTGAACATCTTGTTAATTTGGTATCTAATATTTTTTACAAATTATTCACTTAAAGTCTTCAAAGTAAAAACAGTTGTTTTTTAAAGTCAGTTTTTTATACCTTTGATAATCATAGTTCATGCTCTTGTGTTTAATCATAAAAATTTTAACACTTTATTACAGCTGTCTTACTGTTCTACTGTGAAACCAATTTATAACAAACCTGTTCATTTTCAGCAAATAATATCATACTTCAAAGTGGAAACTCCTTTTTCAGTGCTCCCCTAACCATTTCACTTAACAAAATTTTTTAACTGCTAACATTTTACTTCATGTTTTAAACTTCAAATTACAATTGTTTTAAAAATGTTTTGTGTTAAAGCTAAACCTTAAAATTTATTTTCAGCAGTTCCACTCCAGCTACGTTAACAATTTTTTACAAACATGCCGGCTAAATATTTAAAAGCGCTTGTCAATTTTTTCAATGCATTTTTTTTAATTAATCCTCTTGTCTGTTCATGTGTGTGTGTTATGCGTGAAAGTGGCCACAATGTTGTGTTTCGTGTTGTTTGTTCTGTCTGTCTATTCGTTATTCTTGCATTTCATATAAATACAATTTTCAAGGTCTTATCCATTTTTTAAATTTTCAGTTAATTTTTTTTAACCTGGCTTAGTCTGGTCATCTAACAAACTGTGAAATCCTGCTAAAAAATTCTGTGCTAAGCTAAATTTGTTCTATCAGCATGGCAAAAAAGGTAGGGGATGGTAAACCCCAAAAATTTCTCAAATGGCCATCAGGAATAATTTTTCCCTGAAGAAATTCTGAACTTTGCAATCCCCAGTTTTTTCTGCTATGTGTAGTTAAGGCCAATAGAATAAGGCCAAATGTGGCTAAAGAAAAATAGCATCTAGCTTTAAAATAATAACTAATAAGTCTAAGAAAAATCATTTAAGTTCAGTTTAAAGGCTTTTGAACAATTGGCTATCATTAATTATAAAATTTTTTAAAGTGCTAAAGTCTGGCAAAAGTCAGAAGGCATTCCTGTGGCATTCACAAATAATCATTTTACCTCCTGCCAAGTTGTTTTCTTATAGACCTCCTACAGCTTCCTGCAGTCCTATCTTCACCCACTGCTAGCCCACCATTCCTACCGGACCTGTTTCTAACTAACTCTGCCTAAAGGGAATGCTGAATGTTACTCTGCATGGCTGCCACCAACCACCCCCTTCGAACCAAGGCTTCATTAATTTGTTTGCTTCACTTCACTCTTCCTTGCAAAACGATGACAACACCTCTGGTTCCTTCCCTTCTCCTTCTCCAATGGTGCCGAAAACATAGCCAACTCCCTTGGCAATGTCAGCTCAACCTCTCCCATACCCTCGGCTCTTCAAAACTCTGCCGGCTTCCCCACCCTTCCAGCCCATGCTGTCCTCGGGACCCCCTCCTCTTCTCAGCTCATCCTTGTCATAATCAACGCTTCCGCCCTCCGTCCAAACGCAGACGCCTTTGGTACCTGCTATTCACCTCGAACCTCATCCTACAAATGGTCAACGCCTCCACCATCACTAACCCTGCCTATCTGCTATTCATCTCAACCGCCCTTCTGCTTTGGTAACCCCCTGCCTGTCTCTAACCCCTTCGCTCTGCAATCCAGCCCCAAGCCTCACTTCAGCATCACCTTGTAACAGGTGGTAAAACTTGCACTTTGCCTTTTGGTACCCAATATTGAAAATTGTAATCAAATTCTTGTCATTAATTCCTCCTTTCAGTTCATAATTGCCCCCAATTTAACGTTTCTTGCCTGTTTTACTGGTTTATCTCCCCACATTGTTTCACATTTGTTTTTTCAGTCCTACAACTACTGTGCTTTAGTTGTTTTAATGCCTAAATTAACTGTTACACCTTAAACTAATTTATTACCCCTTAAAAATAACTCTGTGTCTCTCTCCCTCCGCAGGAAATAGCCAGTTACTGCTCTTACCCTTGCCTTATTAATGGGCCTGGGTATTATTGGTGCTGGCACAATAATTTATTCATTAATTCATACTCTAAAATCTGTCAATGCCTTAAGTATAACTGTTGTTAATAATGTTTCCAAACCTTTTTGAAGAAAGGGGGAATCTGTGTAGCTCTTAAAGAAGAATGTTGTGTTTTTAAGGATGAAACAGGTTTAGTTAGAGACAGCATTCAACGTATAGAGGATGATTTAGTAAATAAACAAAAAGATTTAGAGCAGAGTGAGAGCTGGTACAAAAATTGGTTTTCTACCACTCCATGGATAACTACAGTGCTCCCAGCTTTTTTGGGACCCTTCATTGGCTTCATGTTGCTAGTTTCTTTTGGTCCTTGGGCTTTTTGCAAACTCACCACCTTCGTGAAGAATCAAGTGGATGAAGCAACCAGAAAGGACTCAAAAGTTTTGTACCAACAACTATGCACCTCAGAAGACCAGCTGACGCCTGACATCTCCCCTCCCGCCAACTCTCCGCCACTTAAGTTTAAAGTAATCGAGGAGCTGGCGCATAGACCTCAATCTGTGCGCTCGCGCCTTGCCAAGCTTTGAAAACGACTGACTCAAGGGTAGCAGATGCGGTGACTGGAAGCCCCACACCTCTTCACCCAGTGTGGCCAGTCCACCGAGGCACATCTGTCCTTTCCATTTTGTATACTAAACAGGGGGAGATGTGGGCGACCGTACACCCACATATTCAATGGATTTTTCACCGCTGCCTGATTCAAGCCAAAAGTTTGCATAGCCCTGAGCCAAAAAAACCCTGCAAATAAATTTAGCTCACCACAGAGAATTTGGCTTAACCAGATTTCTTAAACCCTTTCATGGAACCTGTTTTTTGTAACTGCTCTCAAGCATAGTTATAGATAGGTTTTTGTAAGGTTTAAATTGTAATCCTTATTTGCTTGCACAAAAGAAAGATCTATTATCTATTTGTTTAAGGATTTGCTTCCCCTCCCCCCATCCTGCCAGGTTTCTCATCCTTCCCGCCATCAAAATGTGTCTGCTCCCATTGGTTAAAAATCGTTGTACCTGTACAAATCTGATTGGTTTAAGTTTCAATCCTGTGTTTTTGCTCCTCCCACTGAAGCAGGCTATAAAAACTCTGCTTCTTCTCTCAATAAACCTCTTGACAGGAACTCAGCTTGAGCCTTTTATTAACTTCTACGGCTTAATTTTCTAGGTGTTCACAAAAGAGCTTAACACTCGCGAATTATTTGTAGCTGCCTTCTGCCTTCTGTCCTGGTTGAGAGAAAGCTGCTGGCCGGATATCTCTCCCATTAAAGGGCAGAAACGGAGGCGGGTACAAAATGGCGCCCCACGTGAGTGTTTTTGATCCCACGTGTTCATCCCGTCGGCTGGAGGCAGGCGAATCCAGGAGCTTACGTGGTAAGACGTCGGGTAAACTCCCATCCGGAGTGACGCTGCGTACAGTCAGCCTTTCTTAGTGTGCACACTTTTATTTTTGTGCCGACCTATCGTCCCGCAATTGGCTTTGGGACTCCTGTGCTTTTTTATGGGCAGCCCCCTCAAGCACAGAAGCCAAATTCACTGCTTAATATTCAGTCTGCATTAAAACGCAGACATATAGAAGTTACCAAAAAACGTATTTGTAATTTCTTAATGTTTTGATCATAATGTTTGCCAAAAATCTAGTGTTCTGGGCTCCCTCTCATCTCTGTTTCCTTCCTCCTCTGATCCTTCATCTTCACTTCTGCCGCTAACAGTCAGCCACTTCCCTAACCTTGCCTCCAGCATTTCTGTCGCTGCAAAAAAAAAAAAAAAAGCCTCACACAGCTGTTTCAAGCCGTGTGAACCCGAGCCCCTTACACCGCTCTCCTGCTTGAAATCTATTGGGGGCGGCGCTGTCTCCCCCGCTGAAAAGCTAAGTTGAAATGTTTTTCTAAATATAAAGGCCACAGTTCGTAAAATTAAAAAGTCTTAAATGTGTTACAAAATGTCATAATAACTTCTTTAACCTATGCAAAGGTAACGTATGTGTTCATGTCATGGGCATTTTTTTTAATAGCTTAAGCTCCTTAATCTGCGTTGAAATATTTCTCATATTTTGTCTTTTTAATTGCTCCTTCCTCTCCATGTTTGCTATTCAAATCTAATAGTCAAATAACATTTTGTAACATTTTTAACTTTGTTTTTCAAAAATAGTTCATAAATATAATACAGGTGTCTTTCTTACCTCTGCATAAAAAAAAAGAGCAAAACTCCTTTGTTAAAATTACTGCACATGTTTATAAAGTTAATTTTTTAAAAACTAAAATAATACAAGTAAGCAAAATAAGTTGGTCAGCTTTCCTTAACAATAATGTGTAAACATTCCAAAACTCTAAGCTAAGCCTAAGCTCTTTTAATGCATATAAATATAGGAAAATAGCATTGCCATTTAAAAAACTTAAACCAAATAATCTGAACCTTAAAAGTGATTAGGCAGTTCAAACAGTGGCATAAAAGCCATTTCAATAACAAAAACAATATAATAACTACTTAAATAAATTTGTTCATAAATTATTGTTCATAAACGTAAACCTTAAGTAGCTTTGTCCCTTTTCTCAATTTCAAGCTTAAATTTAAACTCAAAGGTAAGTACAAATAATTTTGCATTTTCCAAGTTTAATCTTAAGTTGTCTCTGTTCATGTTGTGGTTAGCCCTTTTTAAAATAATATTGTTTATTAGTATCATAAAAGTAACTAAATTTTATAAGCAAATTAACAAGTATTAAAAATAATTTTGGTCTTAAGCTCTAGGTGTGTAAATGCATCAAATGTCTTTGACTATATTTTATAATGTCTGAACATCTTGTTAATTTGGTATCTAATATTTTTTACAAATTATTCACTTAAAGTCTTCAAAGTAAAAACAGTTGTTTTTTAAAGTCAGTTTTTTATACCTTTGATAATCATAGTTCATGCTCTTGTGTTTAATCATAAAAATTTTAACACTTTATTACAGCTGTCTTACTGTTCTACTGTGAAACCAATTTATAACAAACCTGTTCATTTTCAGCAAATAATATCATACTTCAAAGTGGAAACTCCTTTTTCAGTGCTCCCCTAACCATTTCACTTAACAAAATTTTTTAACTGCTAACATTTTACTTCATGTTTTAAACTTCAAATTACAATTGTTTTAAAAATGTTTTGTGTTAAAGCTAAACCTTAAAATTTATTTTCAGCAGTTCCACTCCAGCTACGTTAACAATTTTTTACAAACATGCCGGCTAAATATTTAAAAGCGCTTGTCAATTTTTTCAATGCATTTTTTTTAATTAATCCTCTTGTCTGTTCATGTGTGTGTGTTATGCGTGAAAGTGGCCACAATGTTGTGTTTCGTGTTGTTTGTTCTGTCTGTCTATTCGTTATTCTTGCATTTCATATAAATACAATTTTCAAGGTCTTATCCATTTTTTAAATTTTCAGTTAATTTTTTTTAACCTGGCTTAGTCTGGTCATCTAACAAACTGTGAAATCCTGCTAAAAAATTCTGTGCTAAGCTAAATTTGTTCTATCAGCATGGCAAAAAAGGTAGGGGATGGTAAACCCCAAAAATTTCTCAAATGGCCATCAGGAATAATTTTTCCCTGAAGAAATTCTGAACTTTGCAATCCCCAGTTTTTTCTGCTATGTGTAGTTAAGGCCAATAGAATAAGGCCAAATGTGGCTAAAGAAAAATAGCATCTAGCTTTAAAATAATAACTAATAAGTCTAAGAAAAATCATTTAAGTTCAGTTTAAAGGCTTTTGAACAATTGGCTATCATTAATTATAAAATTTTTTAAAGTGCTAAAGTCTGGCAAAAGTCAGAAGGCATTCCTGTGGCATTCACAAATAATCATTTTACCTCCTGCCAAGTTGTTTTCTTATAGACCTCCTACAGCTTCCTGCAGTCCTATCTTCACCCACTGCTAGCCCACCATTCCTACCGGACCTGTTTCTAACTAACTCTGCCTAAAGGGAATGCTGAATGTTACTCTGCATGGCTGCCACCAACCACCCCCTTCGAACCAAGGCTTCATTAATTTGTTTGCTTCACTTCACTCTTCCTTGCAAAACGATGACAACACCTCTGGTTCCTTCCCTTCTCCTTCTCCAATGGTGCCGAAAACATAGCCAACTCCCTTGGCAATGTCAGCTCAACCTCTCCCATACCCTCGGCTCTTCAAAACTCTGCCGGCTTCCCCACCCTTCCAGCCCATGCTGTCCTCGGGACCCCCTCCTCTTCTCAGCTCATCCTTGTCATAATCAACGCTTCCGCCCTCCGTCCAAACGCAGACGCCTTTGGTACCTGCTATTCACCTCGAACCTCATCCTACAAATGGTCAACGCCTCCACCATCACTAACCCTGCCTATCTGCTATTCATCTCAACCGCCCTTCTGCTTTGGTAACCCCCTGCCTGTCTCTAACCCCTTCGCTCTGCAATCCAGCCCCAAGCCTCACTTCAGCATCACCTTGTAACAGGTGGTAAAACTTGCACTTTGCCTTTTGGTACCCAATATTGAAAATTGTAATCAAATTCTTGTCATTAATTCCTCCTTTCAGTTCATAATTGCCCCCAATTTAACGTTTCTTGCCTGTTTTACTGGTTTATCTCCCCACATTGTTTCACATTTGTTTTTTCAGTCCTACAACTACTGTGCTTTAGTTGTTTTAATGCCTAAATTAACTGTTACACCTTAAACTAATTTATTACCCCTTAAAAATAACTCTGTGTCTCTCTCCCTCCGCAGGAAATAGCCAGTTACTGCTCTTACCCTTGCCTTATTAATGGGCCTGGGTATTATTGGTGCTGGCACAATAATTTATTCATTAATTCATACTCTAAAATCTGTCAATGCCTTAAGTATAACTGTTGTTAATAATGTTTCCAAACCTTTTTGAAGAAAGGGGGAATCTGTGTAGCTCTTAAAGAAGAATGTTGTGTTTTTAAGGATGAAACAGGTTTAGTTAGAGACAGCATTCAACGTATAGAGGATGATTTAGTAAATAAACAAAAAGATTTAGAGCAGAGTGAGAGCTGGTACAAAAATTGGTTTTCTACCACTCCATGGATAACTACAGTGCTCCCAGCTTTTTTGGGACCCTTCATTGGCTTCATGTTGCTAGTTTCTTTTGGTCCTTGGGCTTTTTGCAAACTCACCACCTTCGTGAAGAATCAAGTGGATGAAGCAACCAGAAAGGACTCAAAAGTTTTGTACCAACAACTATGCACCTCAGAAGACCAGCTGACGCCTGACATCTCCCCTCCCGCCAACTCTCCGCCACTTAAGTTTAAAGTAATCGAGGAGCTGGCGCATAGACCTCAATCTGTGCGCTCGCGCCTTGCCAAGCTTTGAAAACGACTGACTCAAGGGTAGCAGATGCGGTGACTGGAAGCCCCACACCTCTTCACCCAGTGTGGCCAGTCCACCGAGGCACATCTGTCCTTTCCATTTTGTATACTAAACAGGGGGAGATGTGGGCGACCGTACACCCACATATTCAATGGATTTTTCACCGCTGCCTGATTCAAGCCAAAAGTTTGCATAGCCCTGAGCCAAAAAAACCCTGCAAATAAATTTAGCTCACCACAGAGAATTTGGCTTAACCAGATTCCTTAAACCCTTCCATGGAACCTGTTTTTTGTAACTGCTCTCAAGCATAGTTATAGATAGGTTTTTGTAAGGTTTAAATTGTAATCCTTATTTGCTTGCACAAAAGAAAGATCTATTATCTATTTGTTTAAGGATTTGCTTCCCCTCCCCCCATCCTGCCAGGTTTCTCCTTATCCTTCCCGCCATCAAAATGTGTCTGCTCCCATTGGTTAAAAATCGTTGTACCTGTACAAATCTGATTGGTTTAAGTTTCAATCCTGTGTTTTTGCTCCTCCCACTGAAGCAGGCTATAAAAACTCTGCTTCTTCTCTCAATAAACCTCTTGACAGGAACTCAGCTTGAGCCTTTTATTAACTTCTACGGCTTAATTTTCTAGGTGTTCACAAAAGAGCTTAACACTCGCGAATTATTTGTAGCTGCTTTTTGCCTTCTGTTCCGGTTGAGAGAAAGCTGCTGGCCGGAATTTTCTCCCAGCAAAGGGCAGGAGCAGAGGCAGATACAGAATAGTACTGTACAATAAGGAGTTCTTGAGGAAGAGGTTGGCTGGCATTACTGGTATGAAACTGCTTCACAGTAGAATGCAAGGTGCCCTGTTCCTCCTCTAGGGAGGTGAAAAACCTGGTCAGGAGTCTGTATTATCTCTACTATGTGCCCTGGATGGGTGATTTGTACAGAAGACAAAACAGAGTAGAAGTGATGACTGCATCTGTGGGAGCAGATCTTTAAGGAGTATATCTGAAGGCAATGTGCCAGAGGGGATTAAAGTTGTTAGCTAAATACTGTGAATCAGTAATAATCTTAAGGAAAAAAGGCTCACTCTAAACCAGCAACTTCACCTGTTGAGCAGAAATGATAAGGAGTGAGTGGGTTTAGAAACCTCAGTATCAACTCCCCAATTTCCTATGTTCCCATGAGAGAACCCATCTAGAATATATGTAGGGCCACTGAGTTCCACCTATGACTATGTCCAAGACAGACAGCTGGTAAGATTCAGAAACTCCCAGTTTCCTGTTCTGATGGTGAATGTCACTGGAGCCACAAGAATGGCTAATTGCAGAAATACTGGCAATGGGACAACTCTGGAACCAAGATAAGGCCAAATTAATAGGATTGGTGTAGTGTCAAATCCTTTTTACACTTCAGATTCATTTGTTCAATATGTAGCTTCCTATCAGATCTACATATGGGGTGATGTCTTAAAGGGAGAGGTATTTTGTCATAGCCCACTAAGGGTAATTCTCTTGTTTTATTATCACAGTACAGTATGGTCACTATTCAAGAGAATCATAACGAGGGCCTGAGCGATGACACAGCATAGTTCCTTACAAAGAGCTGATTCATAATGAACCCAAGTTTGATTCCCGGCTTTCATACAGTCCCCAAACCAATCAGGACTGATTTCTGAGTGCTGAGCTAGGAAAAAGTCCTGAGCATCCCTTTCAACATGATCTTCCAAGAAGCATATGGTTGATTCAAGCCTGCTGAGTGTGGCTCTAATGAATTCATGACAAGAAATGAAGTCACAGAGCCAGAGTGATCTCACTGCAAGAAGGGTTCAGTCACCATTTTTCCATATGGTCCAAGGCTGCCAGGAGAAGTTCTGAGCATAGAGCCAGGAGGATTCCCAGAGTGCCACAGGGATGTCTCATAAAACAATTAGAGCTAAAGAACGTAAATCATTTATAAACTTTTCAGAGGAGTCCAGGATGGCTCTCCCCTATGGCATGCAGGGCCAGTAGGTTTTCAGCATCACTTCTGTGTAGAACGTCCTCTGAGATGTGTCTAAGCATGGCCACTACTCCAGGATGAAACTCAGGCCCACATTGAGAATAGTCACTGTATTGAAAACCAGTATACAAGGAGATGTCAGGTTCCAAATCCACCCTAATCCCTGACTGAGAATAGACTCTTCAGGGTTCTAGATGGTATTAGTGTCTCTTCCCTCTGCCTTTGCAAGGAACCAGCCTCAATAAACTTTTCCACAGGCATCGCCTGGGGAGAAAGCTCTAATCTGAATCTAGGTAAGTCAGATCACCTACCATGTGAACTCTACTATATGGGTTCTTAGAGGTGTGGCATTGTTAAAAGATGTCCCAGGGCCAGTCCCCACCACCACTTGGTGTACTGAACACATCCGAAAGTAAAACCAGAGCATGGAGCTAGGAGATCAGAAAGCAACAGCAGTTGGGTAGTTGCCTTGCAGGTGGCCCACCAAGGTTTGATTCCTGCTATCCCATAAGGTTCCCCCAGCCTTTGGAGTACAGAGCAAGAAATAACACCTGAGTGACACTGGGTGTGGCCCAAAATTAAAAATTCAACTCAGGTGTGGCATGAAAATTAGACTTTGACCAGGATAAGAGTGGTGAGAAGGAAAATCTAGGATCCCGTGAGTGACTCAAACCTGTGCTTGGACTTATCAGTGCTCCAAGTTCCCCCCCAAATAAATCCCTCCTGGAGGATATAAAAATGGCTATACTGCAAACATTGTATGGCTTCCTGAAAGATCCTTTGCTTTCTTTCCTTCTTTCACTCTTAGAGGGTAAGCCACAAGACTACTTATAAGGAGGCATTGAAAGTACACCTGGGAATTGTAGCAGAATGCCTGTCTCAAATACAGGCAGGGGATGGGAACGGGGAAGGGTATAATGTTACACTGGTGAAGGGGGTGTTCTGGTTATGACTGTAACCCAAATATGATCATGTTACTTAAAAATATATTAAAAAATGAATGAGGGGACTGGAAAAACCTGTCTAGAGTACAGGTGGAGGGGTGGGATGGAGGGAGATTTGGGACACTGGTGGTGGGAATGTTCCACTTGAGATGGGAGATGTATTTACATGACTGAAACCTAATCACAATCATATTTGTAATCAAGATGTTTAAATAAATAAAAATATTTTAAAAAAAGAAAGTACACCTGGCTTAGTGGGAAATAAGGCTGCAGGGAGGAGGTGAGACTGCAGAGTGAAAGACAAAAAGGCTGAACTGCATGTCCTAGGGTCAGAGCAAGAGTCAATCCCAAGCACAAGATTAGGGTCTCATATATTGCCAGGTTTGACTCCTAAGTGCAGAGCCCTGAATGAGTCTTGATCACCACCAAACTCAGAAAATTCACTACAAAAACAAAGCAACATGAGATGCAAAACACATACACACAAAAAAATTTAATTGGAAAAAAAACCCACAAGGAAATGCACTTGCAGAAAGGACTCAGCAACATTCTTTCAAGTAAGACAACAACCTAGAGTTGGAGACCCTGTGGGGAGTGTGCCAAACCTTCATGGAGGTCTTGAATGAAGGCAGAAAGGAGACATGGGTGTGGGCAATGGCCTCTAGTCTGGGAGATCAGTAAAATAAAAAAATACTTTGTGCTGGACTGACAGAACAGTGGGGAAGGTATTTGACTTGAACAGGTCTGTGACAGAATGAGTCCCTGAGACCCCATATGGTCAACTAAGCATGCCAAGAGTGCTTTCTGAGCACAGAGTCAGGAGGAACCCCTGAGCATTGTTGCATCTGGTGCAACCTCACCCCCCCAAATAGTCCAGCTTCTAACCCACCACTACCAAATGTTACACCCAGCACAAAATTCCTTCCAGAAACATCTCTGAGCTTTGCTTGCCCTGTGAGTGGCACAGTGCTATAGGTCTCCCGCCCCACCTCTTTTTCAGTCACTTCTGTCCATCAAGGTGATCCTGGTTCATCCACAATAATAAACACAACAATGTCAAACTGTCCTTGCCCTCAGTCTGTCCCTTTGAATTTCAAAGTAAGGTTGGATGGCCAAGCCTGGATCCAGACTATTGAGCCTCTTGGTTTCCCTAAAAATCTGATGGGGATGTGACATGTACGTGTGGCAGCAGGAAAGAGAGAGGAAAGTGAGTCTGGACACCTTCCTTGTTTTCTTGGTTTTGTGTCACACTAATCGGTGCTAAGGTGAACTCATGACTTTTGGCTCAGGAATCACTCTTGCTTGGCTCAGAGGGATCCTCTGGGATGCAGGAATTTACCTTGAATTCTGAATGATCAAGGCAATTGCCCACCCACTTTACTATCACTCTGGACTAGCATCCGGGATTCCAGAGCATGGTAATAGTGCCAAAATAATCAGTGCCTGAATAGTGATACTGGTTGCTTGGGTTCAGTTGTGCTCAACAGGTTCTGGATAAAGCAGCATGCTGTGGGGTCCTTGACCAGTGAAACAGGGCTGCAGTGGTACCAGAGTTCATCAGCATGTGAGGGAACCCAGATTCCTGGCAGACACAGGCCTATGTGGCATTCCTGAGTAGAGTTTTCTGTTCGTATGAATTAGTTCATTTTTATTGGGCCACACTGAGAGGTGATCATGGCTCAGTGGTCAGGCATAACTCCTGATGGTGTCCAGGAGCAAGTGGGTTGTAGGGGATCAACCTCATGTCAACAGCCTGCCAGAATAATCCACTATCTTGTTGAATTATCACTGTTAACAACCGGTTCAATGTTTTAGTTTGTTTTTTGGGGGGTTACAGCCCACAGAATTCAGAGGTTACTCCTGGGTCTGTGCTTAGAAATTACACTGGCATTATTGGGGCACCACATGAAATACCTGCCATAGAAACTGGGTCAATTGTATCATGGCAAATGCCCTAGCCATGGTGCTATCATTCTGGTCCCTGATTCAATTTTGGAATAATTTTTTTCTTTTTTTTTTTTTTTTTGGTTTTTGGGCCACACCCGGTAACGCTCAGGGGTTACTCCTGGCTATGTGCTCAGAAGTTGCTCCTGGCTTGGGGGACCATATGGGACACCGGAGGATCGAACCGAGGTCCGGTCTGTCCAAGGCTAGCGCAGGCAAGGCAGGCACCTTACCTTTAGCGCCACCGCCCGGCCCCTAATTTTTTTCTTTTTAACTTATGGGGGGTATGCCTAGCCTCAGGCAGGTTGCACTCAGCTGGTGCAAATCAGCTGGGAGAACTGCAATTGTCAATGGTTTGAGTCACAGCAGAGGGATGGACAGGGACAGCCCTTGGAGCAAGAGAGTCATGGGCTAGACTGGGCAGCTGGGGGAAGCCAATCCAAGGGCAGTTAAGGTTAAGGAGGCCATTTTTGTGGAAGTGATTTTCCCCTAAAACCAGTCCCTCTTGGTGAGGTTCCACCAGAACCTGCTGAAGAAAACATCTGGATTTCATTCAGTTATGGAAAAGAAGTTTGTTGGAAGTCCTTGTCCTCTGTTTACATGACTGACTCTGTCTCTGTCTATATATACATATATGTATATATGTGTGTGTATCTATCTAAGTGTATATATGTGTGTGTATCTATCTGTGTGTGTCAGTTTTTGAATAATTTAACCACTAAACAACTAAACTTAGTCTTCCAGGAATTAACATCCTTTCCTTTCATGATGTTGAACTCTGTTAAATCGCTGTCCCCAGCAGTACACTCTCCCCAAGCAGTTCGAAACATCTGCTGAACATAGAGACAGGAAGAGGTGGAGAGCACCAATGGTTATGTCCACTGACATGCTCAAATATTGCTTCTACTTATCACGTAGAAAGCTTCCCCCTTCCCCCTTCACCACCATTCCTTGAACCCCATTCTGAGATACTTCTGCAGGAAGTAACCAAGAAATCATGAACAGTGCATGCCATAGCTGCAAAGCGAATGTGATGCACACAGACAACCTGGTCAGAAAGTTCATAGCGTCTGGGAGGCTTTTGACTTACAAGTAGCTGAGCCAATTCCATCTTTAGGAACCCCAGCCAGCAGGGATCCTAGAGCACGGAGGCTGAAGAAGTCTGAGCATTGCTGCATCTAAACCTGAAACACAACTACATGAAAGCCAAAAATAATGCACATGGTACCAAGTATACATTCTGAGCACTTGTTTTTTGTTTACTGTCTGTAGTTTGCAATGTTGATTTAAAAAGTGTAATCCTCATCTGTTTAGCCTAACAGTCTGTCTAGGACACTGTTACCTCCAGTATTTGGAGTGTCTATAGATTGCAATGTTGATTTAAAAAGTGTAATCCTCATCTGTTTAGCCTAACAGTCTGTCTAGGACACTGTTACCTCCAGTATTTGGAATCACTTATCCAACCAGAAAAAATATTTCACCTTCAAAGCCTGGCAGTGCCTGATCACTTCTAGAGCCTGGCCTTTCAACCACCTTTGGTCCTGGATTGGCTGCTTGCAAGGCAAACACCGCTGTGCTATCTCTCCGGGCCCCCGTGTTTATTTTTTGATGTTATGAAACCCTAGTGCCAAAATTTCCCTAAGTCTTTGGAACTGAAATTTTTTTGAATATCAGATGCATAATTTTATTTTATTTTTTATATTTAATTCAGTTAAAGAAAATGCATTACATAGTTGACATAATTACATTACATAGTTGATCATAATCCATTTGTTTTAGGAAGACCAAAAGCAACATGATTTGAAAAAATAGAAAATTGAAAGAAAAACTAAAGAGAAGAGAAAGGAAAGAAGTAAAAGTTCAGTAGCAAGTATATTTTTTAAAATTATTGAATCACAATGAATGCATTAAAGTTTCAGCAGAAAGTTTAGTAAGCTCTTTTTTTTTAAAGAAAAAGGGGGGGTGGAGAGATAGCACAGCTGCATTTGCCTTGGAAGCAGCCGACCCAGGACCTAAGGTGGTTGGTTCAAATCCCTGTGTCCCATACAGTACCCTGTGCCTGCCAGGAGCTATTTCTGAGCAGATAACCAGGAGTAACCCCTGAGCACCGCTGGAAGTGGCCCAGAAACCAAAAAAAAAAATGGGATAAGAGTTTACAAAAAATACAGTAATAACAGTGTGAGGGTGGCAATTGTTGTTTGCATAGGCCCAGCAAAATATGGGGAAAATGAAAGAAAAATAGCCTTGGCCTAAATATAAGGATAGAATAAATCCTGAAGTTTTCTGCCATAAGACCAACTCTGGGCTCCAAGCATACCAGGCTGCCCAACCCCTGAGTCATTCTCTTGGTTCTGGTGAAACATTTTCGCATATTAACTGTTGCTGGTGTCAGGTCTCTGTAGTTAAAGATTCTGGTTTCTGTGCATTTCCTTCATCGAAGTCAGGCTGATGTGGAAGGTCCTCTCGTTTCACCTCACCATTAGATGTGGAGTGTCTTGCCCTGCACGCAGGTTGTTGGGGTTACGGAGCCTTTTGGGTATTAAGAGAACACTCCTTGGCGTAAGTCAATGCCAGGGTAGCGGCAGGGTGTTTCCTGGTAGAGGTTTGCTTCTGGAGATGTTGTAGACAATGGTGGTTGTTTGCGTAGATGGTCAATGGTTTAGGGGTGTATGGGCAATGCCCATTCAGTGGCACAATTTTAATAAAAGCTGAATAAAATAATATTTGGGAGGGTCACATCAGGCGGTGTTCAGGGCTTACTCCCTCCTCTATGCTCAGAAATCGCTCCTGGCAGGGTCAGGGAATTCGAACCACCGTCCCTCTGCATGCAAGGCCAGCGCCCTACCTCCATACTATCTCTCTGGCCCCAGAGTTCAATACTTTGGGAAAAGGAGTGGCTGCAGCCCAGCTCAGGATGTCCCTTTAAGAGGTCGGCTGGAGTAGCTGTGATGTCATCCAGCCCGCAGCGTCCTTTGCGTCCTCTTCCCGGTTTGGTCCCTTGAGCGGCCTTCTCTGGTGGTCTGGCCAGGCTGGGTCCCCGTGGGGTGGGGTCTGGAGGGACGATCGGCCGCTCTGAGCGCGTGGAGCCCCGGTCACAGCCAGGTGAGCGGCGGGGGTGCCCGGCAAATTGGGGGAGGCGGTGGCGCCCTGAGGTGGGACCAACCGGGAGCGCGGAGGTTGGATCTTGTTGCGTTTGTTCCTGTGCAGATCCGGATCGTCTCCTTAGAGAGAAGAGGCCGAGAAAGAGGCGAGTGGTGGTGGTGGTGGTGGTGGGGGGGGGGGATCAGCCGCCCAAGACGCTTGTCTTGGCAAGTGGGTGAGCGGGGTTCAGTACGGACACCCTAGGATGGTCCAGGTGCGGGAGGCCACGGGGAAGCGGGCGGTTAAGGGGAACACGGGCTTGAACGAGCCCAGGCGGGAATTTTCAGACACGACCAGGGGAAGAAAGAACAGCCCGAGTGATGCTGGAGAGGCCCCTGGTGGCTCCTAGGAACTGGGGGGAAGAGGCGGCGGCCCTAGAGGGAATCTGCAGCTCTCCCTTCACTCTCTCCACATCTGGCTCCTGGGGAGTGATTTGGGGATCCAGGACTCCAGCTGTGCAGGAAAGTCTGGCTTGGCAGGCAGTTCTGACTGCTGAGTTCCAGCCAGCCCTGATTATGGCGAGATGTGGCTCCATATCCGAGAAAGAGCTCCCCTGATTCACTTTCCACAAGGAATGTTTGAAACCAGAGGTCCGAGGGAGATGCTGCCACCCTGGCCCCAGGCAATGGTCCTTTGTTCCAAGAAGCCTTTTCTAGGTGTTCTCCCAACCCCACCCCACCCCTAGGCTTTCCAACTTGGTTAACTGTCCTGTTGCTAGGGTGGTTGCCAGGAGCAGGGTGGGGGTAGTTGAAGGTCTTTGACATTCAGCCCTTGGCCCCCATTCCTGCTCTGAGAGGGGGAGGGTGCAAACTTTTTTTGACCTGCAGTGGCCTCAGGTCCTTGTGTTCCCAAACCCTTTGTTTTCAGTGGATCTCAAGATTTTATTGGGTTACACTCAGCAGTGCTAAGGGGTTACTCCTGGCTCTATGCTGAGAAATCATTCCTGGCAGGCTTCGGGGACCATATTGGATGCTGGTATTTGAACCACTGTCCTTTTGCAGGCAAAGCAAACGCCCTGCCTCCATGCCATCTCTCCTGTCCCTACTATGACACTTATTTTTCTGGATGGGTTGCTCTGAAGTACAACTGGATCCTTGCACACCACTGACCCATCACTGGTCCCTGACACTGTATAGGGTTCTCTATGCCCTGCAGGAGTGATTTCTGAATACTGAGTCAGGAAAAACCCTCTGAGCACCTCAGGGGTGGCCCAAAACTAAATTGAAGAAAATTTTAAAGGAGAGAAAATTCTTTCATGTGGGTGACATGGAAAGGCCTACATTGTCTTCTTACTCCTTATTCAAAAGAATGTTCATATTGAATAAAAATGATGTATGGTTTTTGAGGAAGGTCTGAGCTTCACCTCTGACCCCATACTATTCCTAGAAGAAATCGTGTTGCAGATCGGTCTTATGAAAGATTGTGAGAATTACTTAATGAATTAATTAAATTTCTTGATTCCTTGAATTCCTCAAAGCCAATGATTAGTCCTACATTGCATAAATATCTGTGCTAGCAGTGTGTGTGTGTAAACCCTATGGCAGGTGGGCAGCAAGCCCTGAATACCCCTGGCAGAGGCACTTCCAGTCTCAGTGCAAGTGACCATTTTACTGCCAGTTTGCAGGGGACAGTGATGGCCTGGACTTCTGCCTCAAAGTCAGCCCTTGCCCTAGACTCCCAGGGACTCAGGAGTGAAGTTCCTCCCTGTAGAGCAAGACCAGTGTTCCTATCCTATTCACATCCTTATCCCAACCCCATTATGTTTTCTAGGACAGAAAGGAGTTTCTGTCTGTGTACTTTCACCTGGGTTTGAGTTGGTGCCCAGAGGTGCGGCCCAACTGGCATTATTAGTCTTACAGGCTCTTCCTGTCAGGACAGGGGTATTCTTCCTCTGCAGTGCTCACAGCCCTGTCTTTCCTACAGGGATTCATGCAAACTGCCTTTCTGCTGCTCTTCCGGAATAATACATACTAGGGAAGATGGATCTGCACCATCGGAAGTCCAGTTCCCAGGTAGGTGCAGAGAGTGAGCGTAAGGAAGGACAGGGTGGGGGGACAGGAGTGTTCAGCCCCCACATTGACAAGCTGTGGCCCCTGGCTGGGGTTCTGGACTCTGTTATTTGAGGCTACTTTTGTCCTTGTTTGCTGTGTTTGGTTTAATGGCCCCCAGTGTGTTCAGACTTGGCTCTTGAAACAGAGTTCTTGGGGTCATGACTGCAGTCTCAGACCCTATGGGGGTTCTGGAGTTTATAAAATATGTACTGGTAATATGTTGCTAAGGAAATCCTTGATCTCAAGATTTCTACCCTAAATCTTCATGCCTACCTTATCAGGGATCAGATATATTACTGAGTTTTCGGTCTGGCTCCAGAACCAATAGGGGGTTTCTTGGCTCTGTCCCTTGTAATCTGCAGAATGAATGATATGGGGAGTGCGAGGTTCTCTCTGGGCCAGCCAAGTACAAGGCAAGTGCCCTTCTGGCCTTTCTGTAGGTTTAGCTGAAAGTTCACAGTTTGGTTTTTGAGAATACCCAGTGACACTCAGGGGTTACTCTTGGCTATGTGTTCAGAAATTGCTCCTGGCTTGGGGGACCATATTGAATACCCGGTGTTCCAACAGTGGTCCGTCCTAGGTCAGCAGCGATTTGTGTTTTCCTGCAGTTCCTAGATTCAGGCCAATACAGTTGCACGTTTCTTCTCTCTCTTTTCACTCAGGACCCTCAATGGGGGTCTAATACGCTCCCCAGGTGGCTTAATTTTCTCAAATGGCTGAAGAATTTTTTGCTTACTGGAAACTCTGTGGCTAGGTCTTTTCCTGAATGTGCACTTCCCTTTGGATTTTGGTTTTGATTTCTTTGTGCTGTGCTACTTCAGCTTCTTTTGTATAGATTTTTTTCCTTCCGTGTTGGCTATACTCAGGGCCTCATCTGGGCTCTACACCAAGGATTTACTCTACTCCTGGTAACGTGAGGGAATTCAAGTATATATATATATATATATGTATATATATATATATATATATATATATATATATATATATATATATATGGCCTTGTCTGAACCCCCTGGCTCTGTTTCTCCACCCCTTTTGATCATTCTATGCAGGTCAGATATTTTTTCTCACTCTGATGAGTCCCCCCTCTTCCCTTCTCATAAATTTCTTTTCAGAAACAAGTTGCACTTTCAAAACCTGCAGTTCCATGGCTTGTGGATCTAGTAGGGGAATGTAAGCAGAGGGTTATTTGAAAAGTCAAAGCGATTGGGAGTCAGATCACTTTTATCTGCTCAAGGAGGGACTTTCTTAGATGTAACCGTGTGCTGATTTGGAAAAGCACAGGCTTGGCTCACAAAGTGACCACTGAATTTTACTTCTTTCCCTACTACCAAGAGAAGAGAGGGCCTTTAGGAGTAGATTTACACTGGTGTGTGTGTGTATGTAGTATTTTGCCAAACACCTAGAGTATCTTCTGCTCTATGCAGGAGAGTTACTCGTGGCAATATTCAGTGGACCTAGTGATACTGGACATCGCCCCCAGGTATGCTTGTGTGCATAACACTATTTCCAAGAATCTACTTGAGGAGTGTCTGCACTTTACATTGGCTGATGCTCAGGGATTTCTGGAACATGTCATCCGAAGTGCCTATTGACATATTGACTTGAAACTGGTTCTTCCTCAGTGGAGAGAGCAGAGGACCTTCTTCCCCTTAGGATACTGGGAGTTTCCTTCTTTACCTTCAGGACTGTGTGAGCCTGAGCCTTTACTCTCCTGTGTGTGCTAGCTCTGGACACGTTACCTTCCCTGATTGGCCATGAGCTTCTCCCCAGATTAGTGGCTATACCTGGATAGTTCTCAGGAAATTCTATAGATATCTGATGCTGAAGACCTACAGCACCTGCGGGCCATAGATAAGAGCTGCCCTGGGTCACCTGTTGAAGAACAGGCCCTTTGGGGGAAATCACATATCCATCAGGGATCTGGGTTCTATAGGAGACTAGACATTGTAGTTACCCAAAGTGAAGGCCCTCCCCATTGTCTTACCCTCCCAATTCTGATTTTATATCTTAGAGGAGTCTTATTATGTCACTTTATCTTTATTTTTTTATTTTGGCTGACACCCGGTCCGGTGACGTCAGGGGTTACTCTTGGCTATGCTCTCAAAAATCTCTCCTGACTTGGGGGTCCATATGGGACACCAGGGGATCAAACTGCAGTCCAACCTGGGTCAGCAACATGTAAGGCAAATTCCATACCATTAGGACAACTCTGTCCCCTAATTCTGTAATTTTACAGTCCTGAGAGATAAAAGATTGTTTGGAGCATTTTCTTTGACCTCTGTGAGCCAGGGTTGATCCAGGCTGCACATTGATCTTATGAATTTTAAGGGATTATCCCGGAGCTCAGAACTATGAGTCAACCCTGACCACTATGCCACAATTCTCTTGAATGCAAGCCATTTAAATTTTATTAACATTTATTTAGGTTTTTAGGCACTCAGGGGTCACTCCTGACTTTGTGCTCAGAAATTGCTCCTGGCAGGATCAAGGGACCATGTGGATGTTGGGAATTGAATCTGGGTCAGCCACATGCAAGGCAAACACCCTCACTCTGGTCTATCACTCCTCTCCCCATCCCCATTTAATTTTTTGTAAGATTGGGGAAGCTCTTGACCACACTTGGGAGTACTCAGAGCTTAGTAAAGCCACTGAGCTTAGGGATTACTTCTGGCATTATTCAGTGATCACTTGGGTTGCTAATGATCACACCTGGATCTGCTGCTCTGTGCTAGTGTTCCAACATCTAGTAAGAGCAAGTTTGACTTAAGTGTTGTCCATCATTTGTTTCGACCCACATGGCATCATGCCTTCTGATCTTTGGCTGATGTAATGTGTGGGATCAAACCTGAGGCTCCTGTTCACAAAGGACGTTTTCCAATGATACTTGTTCCAGGCTGTGCTGTGTAATTTGACAGTTTCTTTTGAGGGTACACTCAACACAATTTAGACTTCCATCTGGCTCCGCACTTCGAAATCAACCATGAATGTCTCTAACCATGAATCATTCCTCTGGACAGGACAATGCAGTTTGAAGCCTCCGCTGATCTCCTAGTTGGAACAACAAGGAATCCTTGGCAGTTTGCAGAGAGGCATGTGTGGAGGTAATTGTCGAGCAAGGCCCAGAGTCAGATCCTGTGGAGGAGTGTGGTAGTGTCCTGGACACATATGAAATGTGGGTGCTGAGCAGTGTGTGTTGGAGTCCTGGATCTGCCATGTGGGACCTCTCTTGCTAATGTTCTCAGCTCTTGATACTAAGGCCCATAATGATTGGAGCTTGACTTTCTTGACTTTGCTCTTTCTGCTCTACTGTTTGTCGATATTTGTAACGTATCCTGTGGTTCTGACTTTCATCCCTCCTCTGTGTTCTCAGACTAAGTTCTACAACCGCTTGTTGAGATTCCCTTCTCAGTGGCAATTGGATGCCTCTCTGTTCTGTTTCCACATAGTTGTCTTAGCCATTAGATTATTTTCAGCGATTCCTCAAGTATTTTTTTTCTCTCTCATTTCTTGAGATGGCCTTGCTGGGTGTTCTGGGTTGCTCCTGGTCCTGCGCTTCTCAACCAATTCTGGTGCCCTCAGAGAAAACAGTATGTGATAGCTGTGGTTGAACCTGGGTACACTCCTTCAATGTAAATGCCACTTCTTAGGAATACTAAGAAAAACATTTTTTCTTTTGGGAGTGACCCAGTGATTGTAGTGGATTACTCTTACCTTTATATTCAGGTATTACTCCTGGCAGTGCTTTGGGTAGTATGTGTGAAATTAAATTCAGTTCAGCCACTTGCAAGGTAAATCCCTCCCAAGCTGTCATAAATCTCAGTCCCAATAGAAATTTTTGTTTGTTTCTCTCAGGATCCTCAGGGGTTACTTGCATTCAGAAATCACTCATGGCAGGCTTGGGGAACTATATTCAATTCTAGCAATGGAAGTGGGTCCTTCTTGTATGGTCAACATGCAAGGCAAATGTTCCACCACTGTACTGTACTTCGCACATATGAAAATATTTTTGATTTGTATGTTTAAATTGCAGAAGAGTTAGCTCAGCAGAACCCTAATGTGGATATTTTTATATTCCTCATTTTGATACTCTTAATCTGTTTTCCCTATTCTTTTTTTGTTTGTTTGTTTTTAGACTACACCCAATGACAGTCAGGGGTTACCCTGGCTTTGCGCTTAGAAATTGCTCCTGGGGGCCGGGAGAGTTAGCATGAAGGCAAGGCATTTGCCTTCGTGCAGAAGGACAGTGCTTCAAATCCCGGCACCCCATATGGTCCTGGAGCTGCCTGGAGTGATTTCTGAGTTTAGAGCCAGGAGTAACCACTTTGAGCTGCCTCGGGTAACTGAGGAAAAAAAAACAAAAAAAAAGGAAACAAATTGCTCCTTGCTGGTGAGTGACGCTGGGTAATTGAACTGCAGTCCATCTTAGGTTAGCACTTACAAGGCAGACGCCTTATTGCTAGTGCCACTGCTCCAGCCCCATGATTTCCCTATTCTTTAGGCTGAGTTAGTATCTGAAAACAACGAGTAAAATATAGTCCCTTCGTGGCCTACTCAACCAGGTTTCATTCAACTCATTTTTTGTGTGTTTGGTTTTTGGCCACAACTGCAGTCTCAGGTGCTACTCCTGGCTCTGTGCTCAGAAATTATTCCTGGCCAGCTATGGGAGTCATAGAATGACAGGTCATTGATGTCAGATCAGCATATTCAAAATACCTTCTCTGTTGTTTCTTTTCTTGACCCACTCAAATTTTTTTAGTACTTTTAAAAATTGGTGATCAGTGAGCCAATACAATCATTATAAAAGTGTCTCTTTGACCAGTTTCTATTCAGTTTTTTTTGTTTGTTTGTTTGTTTTGCTTTTCATGGCTCTGTGCTTGGAAATCACTTCTGGCAGGCTCAGTGGACCATATAGGAATCTGGAAAGTAAGCCAGGCCAATCCCAGGTCAGCAAGGCAAATGCCCTACACTTGTGCTATCTCTCCGGCCTTGCACTCAGTTAAATTTATTGTGGGTTTTTTTAATCAATCCTGGCAGTGCTCAGGGTTTACTCCTTGCACTCTGCTCAGAAAGGGGACTTAAAGGATATCAGAGACCCAACCTGGATCAGCTGCATGCAAAGCAAAGCCCTCCCCATTTTGCATTTTTCTAGCCTATCAACAAATTCTTACATTGCATGTTTGGGTTGGTTTTAGTATGCAGACCAGCAGTTCGCAATTCCACCTTCCTAAAAATTTCTTTTGGAAAGAGATCTCCAAAGAGGAGTGACTTGATAAGATTTGCAAATTCCAAATCAATATTTTTATTCAGTTGCAGGATAGCTCAGTGGTGGAAACACATTGGACTTCTACAATGGGGCCCTTTAAGCCAGCTCTTTTACCACATCGATGTTCTCTGCACTTGCGGGAGTATCCAGAGCCTATCACGAGAAGTCGCCCTTTAGACTCATGAGTTCAAAAGTCAGTTCAATGATTTGTGTACTTGAAAGGTCTTAATATTATTTTTCAGAGCCAAGAAATTCTGTGATTAGTGTGGGAAATGGTTTAGGGAGGGAAGAGATACAGTGATTTTGATTGATATAATATTAGGCCAAGTGTTTCAGCTGGCTCATTGTGAATTGGATGTGTATTCCAGTGGGAAGGTCTCTTCTTACCGCGTTTGGAGATGGAAACATGGTTCTCATTCAGCACTGTACATGGACCCCAAGTCACACCAATTATGATCAGGGAGCACAAAGGCAGAGTAAACCAGAGCACTGGCTGGTGGGACCCCCTAGTATAGAAAAACTGAAAAAAATAAAGTAAGTTCATTGATATTTGGGAAGAACATGCCTAGAGTGAGACTTGTTTTTGTTTTGGAGGGATACCTGCAATATTCAAGGGTTCCTCTGGTGTTGGGCCCATTTTGGAGGTCTGGGGTTAATTCCTAATTGGACCCTCCTTGCTGTCCTACAGCTCTGACTTTACTGAGGTATTAAAATTTACATATGGTTGTTTCCTTTCTGTTTTGTGGATCTCACCTGGCCTTAATTTATATACTCATAGGCCCCAAACTGAGCTATAGTCAAACCTCAAATGAGAATGTGTATTTTGTTTGTATTCAATGGTGCTTTTTGTTCAGCTGAGAGATAGGGTTACACTTCTGAACTTATTCACTGAATTAGTGGAAGAGAAACGTTCAGCACTGTGGTCTCTCTCCAGCCTTACTGTCATTTCTTTTTCTTGGGGGGGGTGGTGTTTATAGGTCACACCTGGCAGCGCTCAGGGGTTACTCCTAGCTCTATGCTCACAAATCGCTCCTGGCAGGCTTGGGGGACCATGTGGGATGCCGAGATTCGAATCACTGTCCTTCTGCATGCAAGTCAAATGCTCTACTCCATGCTATCTCTCTGACCCCTCTCACTGTCATATCTAAAATTACTTGCATTCAATTGTTCAAGCCCGCATTCTACCTGAATCACATGCTTCAGTATGAAGTTCATTGTGGGGTGTATTTAATACACCTTGACCACAATGTAAGCACCTCCCTCAGGCTTGACTCACCTCTTTTTCAGTCTCTTCTGTCTATCAAGATGATCCTGAGGAATCCACAGGAATTAAAAAACAACATCAAACAGTTCATGGGTGCACTGAGACACTGGTGAGGACTTTCTTCTATCTCTGCACTAAAGGAAACACCCCCTCAAAGCCAATGCTTAGTCCTACTCTGCACAAAGCTTGGTCCTAGAACTGGTGGGGGTACCATATGGTAGGTGAGCCGCAGAGGGTTTGTACCCTGAGTCTTGTAGCGAGCACTACCAGACTGGGTGCAAGTGACTTTTCTGGTGCTGGCCTTCAAGGGGACTGAATTACTGTACTTCTGCCCTGGAGTCTGCCCCTGTCCTGGGCTCCCAGGGGCTCTGGACTTCAGTTCCTCCCTGTAGAGCAAAGCCAGCACTCCTGTCCTATTCACACCCTGATCCCAACCCCATTCTGTTTCCTTGGACAGAAAGGAGATATTTTTTGTTTTGTTTTGTTTGGGGTCACACCCTGCAGCGCACAGGAGTTAGCCCTGGCTCTGCTCTCAGAAATCATTCCTGGCAGCCCTCAGGGAACCCTTTTGGATGTCAGGGATTGAACCTGGGTCCTTCGTGGGTTGACCGCATGCAAGTCAAATGCCTTCCCCTTGTGCTATCGCTCCGATTCCAAGAAAGGAGTTTTTATCTTTGTGTGTTCATGTGGGTCTTGCCAGTGCCCAGAGTTGCGGCCCATCAGGCATTTCTGGCCCTAATGTAGGCACTTCCATTCAGGGCTTCTCTCTGGTGCTCACAGCAATGTCTTCTTACAGAGATATGTGACAACGGCTTTGCTGCTGCTCTTTATGACTAATATAGACAAGTGAAGATGGAACTGCACCGTTTGAAATCCTGTTCCCAGGTAGGGGCAGATTATGAGCTTAGAGAAGGACAGTGTGGGAGGACAGGAGTGCTTAGCACCTCACTGTCAGTGTTTGACTTCTGGTCTAGGTGCTACACACTATATTTGAGGCCTCTTTTGTCCTAGTCTGCTTTGTTTGGTTTGACGGCCACATCCAATGGTGCACAAGCCTGGTCTCTGAATCAGAGCTCTTAGGTCACCCTTGGCAGGTTTCAGACTCTATGGGGTCCTGGGTCCAGCTTTGATCTCCTGGTAATATGGACTCCTACCATGTTGCTAATGAAATCCTTGATTCCTGGATTTCTATTTTAAGGCATCATTTCTGCCTCATCTGGGTTCAGCTCTATTACTAATTTTTATTTCTGGCACCACAGCCTTTAGGGGATACTCCTGACTCTGCTCTCAGGTGTCCTTTCTACTCTGTGTGATGGATCATAAGAGGAGTCTGGGGTCTCTGGGACAACCAAGTGCAAGGCAAGTTCTCTCCTGGCTGTTTCCTAGGTTCAGCACAAAGTTCTTCATTTACATTTTACTTAAGCTCCCAGATGGTCGGCTGATGCCTGGGCACTTGTCTTCTCACTGTCTTCATTTAGGACCATACACGGAAGTCTGGCACACATCCCGGGTTCCTAAGTCGAAACTCTGGGTGAAGAATTTTCTGACATCCTAGAAACTATGTTGCTGGGTCCTTTCCTATGAGTGCAGTTCCCTGTGGGTGTTAGTTATGATTTTTTTGTGCTGTTCTATCTCAGACTGTTTTGTTTTGATTAGAATTTTATCCCATTTTGCGATACTCGGCTTATTCTTGACTCTGCACCAAGGAGGAGTTATTCCTGACATTAGGTGACCCAAGTCTAAACCAGAGATTGACCTTGGATCGGCCCTGTCTGGAAATCCCTGTCTGTTTTGAATGTATGTTGGCTGAACTATAGGGATTTCTGGAACCTGTCACCCAGGCTATTTAGAGTTGCCTATTTACATATTGACTTTGAGGCTGGTTCCTTCTGAGAGTAGAGATAGAGGACTTGCATCTCTTTAGGGAACCAGGAGGTTCCTTCTCTACTCCTAGAACTTGGGTGAGCTTGGGCCCTGACCCCTTCTGTGTGTGCTGCCTCAGGACATGGTGACCTTCCCCGATGTGGCTGTGAGCTTCTCCTCAGAGGAGTGGCTGTGTCTGGACGCCTCTCAGAGGAAACTCTACAGAGATGTGATGCTGGAGACCTATCAGCACCTGCGGCACATAGGTAAGAGCTTCCCTGGTGCACCTGTTAAACAGTCCCTTGGAGAGAATCAAATATCAGTCAGGTATCTGCATCCAATAGGGGACCTGACTTTGCAGTTCCCCAAAGTCAAGCCCCTCCAGATTGACTTAACCTCCCAGGTCTGACTTCCTATCTTAGAGGAGTCCAATTCAGTAACAGTAAATGTCATTCCACAGTGCTAAGAGATAGTGCATTGTGCATGGTGTTTGCCTTGGCCTCTGTGCACCAGGTTTGATCCAGGCTGCACACTGATCTTATAAACCTCCAAGGATTATTCTTGAACCTAGGGCTAGATTTCTACCCAAACCACTGTGGGTACATCCTACAATTCTCCCAAATCCAAGCCATTTAATTTTTGTAAGTTTGGGGAAGATCATGACCGTACATGGGAGTACTCAGAACTTAGGGACTACTTTTGCCATTATTCGTGATCACTTGGAGTGCTAGTGATCGAACATCTCTACCAGTGTCCCAATTCCCAATGAGTCCAACTTGATTGCGAGCAAGTTTGACTTACATTTTGCTCATGAGTTATTTAGGGTATCAAGACATCAGCACCTCCATGTCATCTTTGGCTGGTGTAATGCAGGCAATCAAACCTGAGGTTCCTGTATTCAAAGTATTTTCCTAATTATACTGTGTCCCAGGCCCTACTTTTCTTTTGCTGTTTCTATTTGGGGTTGATTCTTTTGGGGTATACACAACAGATCTCAGGCTTTCATCTGGCTCTGCACTCTGGAGTCAATCCTGGCATGACTTGGTTGTGTTGGGGATCAAGCGCTGAGTGTCCCTGAAGAACTTACATGCCTCTATCATAAATTACCAGTATAATGTCATGATCTGCTTGGTTCAGACACTAAGGCAATCCCAAAACAACGTGAGTTCAATGGATTTGGCGGTGAGAAAGGGGCCATGTTCAGAAATGATTGTGAATCTGAATCCAACTTTATTGAATGCTCTAGAGATGTTTTAAAGAAGACTTTCATGTTTGAGACCACGTACATCTGTTTTCTCTGTGTTCCAAAGATTGTACCTTCTTATTAGCAAAAGCTTATCACTTCATCATGTGTGATCTATAAATTTCACAAGAAAATATTCGTAGGAGCTGGAGATATAGCCTGGAGGTAGGGCATTTGGCTTGCCTGCAGAAGCATGAGCGCTGCTGGGTGTGACCGTAAAACACAAATATATGTATATATATATATATATAAACCTATGTAGACCTATATGTGTATTTATATATACATAGTCTTCATTGTGGGTTACATACCTACTGAACAATATGCTCCAATTATAGAGGACAGAGAGGAGTCTGTTTGATCCAGATGCTTATCTGGGATCAAAATGGTGAAATTTTTTTGATTTTGGGACACACCTGGTGATGCTTAGGGATTACTCCTGGCTCTGTGCTCAAAAGTCCCTCTGGACAGGCTCAATGGCTGGAATTCGAGCCACCATCCAACCTGTGTTGGCTTTGTGTAAGACAAATGCCATACTTCTGCACTATCACTCCGACCATCAAAAGGTTAAATCTAAACATCTCAAATATTTTACTCCCAGCTCAGATCCTAATTGTCAATTTTGATAAAAATTAAAAGATTAACTAGTTGTCAGGTGTTTCCATCTGGGCTCCTTTCATTTAAAGGAGATTGGTATTTTAAGATACAAGACATCCTTTAACAACTAACTACAGTTTGAGTATCACAAAGCTATTTTTATTTATTTGTTTATTTATTTATTTATTTATTTAGGTTTTTCTTCCACATTGGTGGGCCTCAGGGGTTACTACTAGCTCTGTGCTTAGGATCACTCATGGCAGGCTCAGCAGACCAAATGGGGTGCTGGTAATTGAAACTGGGCTTGACCTGAGTTTTTTCCATGCAAGGAAAATGTTCTGTGCTATCTCTCCAGCACTTACAAAGTTATTTTATTTACTTATTCATTTATTTACTTACTGTCTTGGGGTCACATCCAGTGGTGGTCAGGGATTACTTCTGTCTCTGAGCTCAGAAATCGCTTCTGAATGGCTTAGGGGACCATATGGGATGCCATGGATCTAACCCTGTTCAACACATCACAAGACAAAAGCTCTACCCGCTGTATTATTTCGCAGCCCCAGCCCTTAATTTCAAGACATTATGGAGTCTTTCATCCTGGCAGTGTTTGCAGTTACCTCTGGCACAGCAGTCAGTGCTCACTTTAGGAGTAGCTCAGGGAACTACAGAGCTTGTCATGATGGGTGCACATTGGCCCATTGTGAGCGCAGAGTTGTATTATTGCTCTCTGGCAGTATTATCCAGCCCCCTAAGTGGACATTTTTATTGAACCTGTTCTCATCTGTGTGATAGCCAACATTCAGACAGAAAGCAAAGGTTCTGTTCTTCATCTGCTCCTGGATTTGGCTACTTCCATTAGGGACCCAGACTCATACACAAGGGGAGGGAGGCTGCTGTCCTCTTCCCTGTCTCTAACCATGAATGTTTCCTCTGGGCAGGACAGTGCAGGGTGAAGCCTGCGCTAATCTCCTGGTTGGAAGAAGGAGCCCTTGGCAAGCTGCAGAGAGGTGTGTTTGAAGGTGAGTGTGAGATGAGCCAAGAGTCAGACCCTGTGGAGGAGTGTGGTAGTGTCCTGGGCACATGTGAAATGTGGGTGCTGAGTAGTGTGTGTTGGTCTCCTGGATCAGGGGTGCATGACCTCTCCTGCTCCAGTTCACAGCTCTTGATGCTAAGGCCCACTATGTACTGGAGCTGGGCTTTCTTGACTTTGCTCTTTCTGGTTTCCTGGCTGTCAGTATTTGTGGTTCTGGATCCTCAACCACTTTCTATACTCTTGTGCTAATTATACAATCCGATGTTGGGGTTCTCTTCTCAGGGGCAACAAGGGGACGCCCTTGTGTTCTATGTGTCCACAATCTTCTTTTTGCCTTTGGATCATTTTTAGTGATTCCCCCCAATTTTTTCTCTCTCTTTTTTGTTTGTTTATTTTTGGGTCACACACGGCAGGGCTCAGGGGTCACTCCTGGCTCTCTGCTCAGAAACCACTCCTGGAATGCACGGGAGACTATATGGGGTGCCATGATTTGAACCACCGTTTGTCCTGGGTTGGATGCTTGCAAGGCAAATGCCCATCCGCTGTTGTCTCTCCAGCCCCTTTTTTTCTTTATTTTTGATACTGCCTTAGTGGTTGTACTCAGTGGTCTCTCCTGGCCCTGTGCTTCTCAGCCAATTCTGGTGCACTCAGAGAACCAACTGTGATGGCTGTGATCAAACCTGGGTCCACTCCTCCACCTCTTAGGAATACTGAGATTTGTTTTGTTTTTCTTTTGGGAGCATTGCAGTGATTTTCAAGGATTATTCTTAGCTCTATTCTCATATATTACCCCTGCAGTACTTTGTGGATAGATGTGATGCCAGAAACTGAACTAGGTTCATCCACTTGCAAGGTGAATCCCACCCAGTCTTTCCCATGTCACTCTCGCACTAGAAAGCACTAGAATATATCTTTTTTTCCTATTTTGGAGGTTGTCTGGATCACACTCAGTGGGAACTCTTGGCTCTGTACTCAGACATCACTTGGCAGCCTTGGGGAACCATATGGGATGCTGGAAATCGAACCGGGGTCTGTCTGGTGTTGTACGCATGGAAGGCAGACACCCTACCGCTTGCTATCACTTTGGCCCTAGTGTGGGGGTGAATATACCTATACTGTCTAGATCAATACATGCAAGGCAAATACCCTACCACTGTGCTATGTCCAGCACCCCTAAAAATATATCTTTGATGTATATATTTTATCCACAGTTGAGCCCAGCACAACCCTAATGTGGACATCTTTAAGTTCCTCATTTTGACCCTCTTAACCTCTTTCTTATTCTATAAGCTGATTTATTATCTGAAAAAATATACAGTTATACTCTGCTGTTTATTCAGCCAGGATTTATTCAACACATTCTTTTAGTGTTGTTTTGGTCCACACCCGTAGACTTGAGTGTTACTATGGCTCTGTGATCAGAATTTATTCCTAAACTTACCTGGCAGAGGAGATACCATGATCACGAAGGTGGTTTCCCCAGGGAGGCTTATCCAATGCACTCCGGATGTGCTGACCAATGCGATTTCCCCAAATGTGGGAAACTTGACTGCATAAATTAAAAAGAAAAGCAAAGAAAAGAAGAGAAAAGAAATTATTCCTAGCAGCAGGCTACGACAATCATATAGAATGTCAGGATTTAATGCCAGGTCAGCCACATGCAAGTAAACACCTTCTTTGCTGTCTCTTTTCTCTTGCCCACTCAGAAATATATATATGTTTTTGGGTTACATCCGGTGCATCTCAGGGGTTACTCCTGGCTATGCGCTCAGAAATCGCTACTGGTTTGGGGGACAGTATGGGACGCCGGGGGATTGAAACACAGTCTGTCCTAGGCTAGGACACGCAAGGCTTACCCCGTGTACCACCACTCCACCCCCAAATTTTTTGGGGGGGAATATATTTTTATCTGTATGTTTAAACCATTGCTGAGTGATCCCGTAATATTGTGATAATATTGCCTCTTTAAACAGTTTTCATTCAGTTAAATATTTGTGTGGATTTTGGGTCAGCCCTGACAGTGCTCAGGTGTTACTACTATCCTTGTGCTCAGAAATTATTTTAGGGCCAGAGAGTTAGAATGGAGGTAGGGCATTCGCTTTGCATGCAGAAGGACGATGGTTCAAATCCTGGCATCCCATATGATTCCCCGAGCCTGCCAGGAGCAATTTCTGAGCATAGAGCCAGGAGTGCTGCTGGGTGTGACCCAAAAACCAAACAAAAACAAAAACAAAAAAAAAGAAAGAAACACACCAGAAGTTATTCCAATTTAGAGAGGGGCATATGGGATGTCAGTGATCCAACCTGAATCAGTTGCATGCAAGGCAAATGGTCTCCCCATTTTGTATTGCTCTGGTTACTGAACAGTGTCTTTTTTTTTTTTGGTTTTTGGGCCACACCCCGTCCATGGTGCTCAGGGTTTACTTCTGGCTGTCTGCTCAGAAATAGCTCCTGGCAGGCACGGGGGACCATATTGGACACCGGGATTCGAACCAACCACCTTTGGTCCTGGATCGGCCGCTTGCAAGGCAAACGCTGCTGTGCTATCTCTCCGGGCCCCACTGAACAGTGTCTTACATTTCATACCAGGTTTGTTTTTAGTATGCAGAGCACCAGTTCAGAATTCCTCCATTCTACACTTTCCTTTTAGAATGAGATCTCCAAACAGGAATGAGATGGTAAGATTTGCAAATTCCAAATCATATTCTTATTGTGGTGGTGGGATAGCTCAGTGCACAAACACATGGGACTTATACAGTGGGGCCCATTGATCCAGCCCTTTTACCTCATCTGTGGTCTCTGCAATGGTGGGAGCATCCAGAGCCCATTGTGAAGAGAAGTATCCCATTAATCTCATGAGTGCCAAACTCAATTGAATGATTTGTCTACCCTAAAGGTCTTATTATTGCTTTTCAGAGCAAAGAAACTTTGTGATTTGTGTGGGAAATGGTTTCAGGAGGGAAGAGATACAGTGATTTTGATTTGATATAATATTAGATCAAGTGTTTCAACTGGATTGTGAGTAGAAATCGAAACCTGGATCTCATTCACCTCTGTACATGGTCCCCGAGCCTCACCATATATGATAAGGGAGCACACAGCCAGAGTAAACAAGAGCACTGCCTGGTGGGAGGCCCATAGTAGAAAAAATAATTTAAAAAATGATATTGAGCTCATTGATTGGGAGGAATATGACTATTGTGAGACTTTTTCTTATGTTTTGGATCAACACCTGTGATATTTGGGGAGTTCCTTTGGAATGGGCCCATTTTTGATATCAGGGCTTAATTCCAAACTGGACTCTCCTTGCTATACTACTGCTCTGGCCCTACTGAGGTATTTAACATTCTGATCTGCCGCTTCCTTTCTGTTGTGCAGAAGATCCCACCTGGCCTTGAGTTATATGCTCTTAGATCCTAGCAAGCCCCAAGTGAGGATGTGCTTTGTTTGTTTATATAGGGTTCAGAAATCATGGTTTTTGTTCCTCTGCTCAGACTATGTTTTACCTCCCTAAGCCCATGTCTTGGCTGGATGTCTACCACTTTCCAGAGACATCCACATGTAGCAAATTGTTTTTCTGTGACGGGGATCACATATGAGGGGGGTTTTGAACATGGAGACTCAAAGGTTGCTGAATTAACCCTGTGCTGTTCCATAGGGAAGAGGCACGCCATGCTGGGTTGTGAATGATCCTGTGCTGTTGGCCCCAGTCTCAAGGGAACTGACCTGCCCTTATCGTGATGGGAATGAGAGCTCAGGGGTCATCTATTCAATGGGGGATCAGATTGAAGAGAGCGTCCGTACTATGGCGACCCAGTCTTTTGGACACAGTGCTCCTGATTCTTTGCCCAGTAACTGGACACAGAACTCCGCAGTTGGATCACTTCAAACCAAGAAGCCACCAGTGTTTGCTCTAACTCCCTCATATCAAGATACTCACAAGTATATTTTCCATGGAGTGTACCCCACCATGTATAAGCAATGTGAGGGGGACTTTTCATGTGCTCAACACTGTGATGTGCCCTTATATACCCCTGTTATACAGGATCCTTCTGATGGTAAGCGAGGTGGATTCAGTCTGAGACAACTGTCACACCGGAATGATCCAAAGGAAGTCTGGACAGGAAGCAAATGTCATGTATGTCCCGAGTATGGCAAGGCCTTCACTTACTCTTTGTCCCACACTGAACACATGAAAATTCATATAGGAGAGAAGTCTTCTATGTGTCAGGAGTGTGGAAAGGCATTTTCTCATTCCTCAAAGCTTAGCAGACACTTGAAAATTCATACAGGAGAGAAGCCTTATTCATGTCAGGAATGTGGAAAGGCATTTGGTCAATACTCAACTCTTAGTAGACACATGAAAATTCATACAGGAGAGAAGCCTTATTCATGTCAGGAGTGTGGAAAGGTATTTACTCGAAACTCATACCTTTCTGATCACATGAAAATTCATACAGGAGAGAAGCCTTATTTATGTCAGGAGTGTGGAAAGGCATTTGCTCGATCCTCAAACCTTTGTGATCACATGAAAATTCATACAGGAGAGAAGCCTTATTTATGTCAGGAGTGTGGAAAGGCATTTTCTCAATCCTCAAGCCTTTCTGATCACATGAAAATTCATACAGGAGAGAAGCCTTTTTCATGTCAGGAGTGTGGAAAGGCATTTGCTCGATCCTCAGACCTTAACAAACACATGAAAATTCATACAGGAGAGAAGCCTTATTCATGTCAGGAGTGTGGAAAGGCATTTTCTCAATCCTCAAGCCTTTCTGATCACATGAAAATTCATACAGGAGAGAACCCTTATTCATGTCAGGAGTGTGGAAAGGCATTTGCTCGATCCTCAGACCTTAACAAACACATGAAAGTTCATAGAGGACAGAGGCCTTATTGATATCTGGACTGTGGAAAGGCATTTGCCTGATCCTCTTACCTTAACACACAGACATGAAAATTCACAAAATCGGCTGAAGTGATAGCATGGATGTAGGGCATTTGCCTTTCATGCAGAAGGTTGGTGGTTCGAATCCCAGCATCTGATATGGTTCCTTGAGCCTTCCAGATGCGATTTCTGAGCATAGAGCCAGGAGTAACCCCTGAGCGCTGCCAGGTGTGACCCAAAAACCAACAAAAAAAGAAACAAGAAAATTCACAAAGGATAGAAGCCTAATTCATGGCAGGAGTGTGGAAAGGCATTTACCCAATCCCAAGGCTTCTTAGACACATAAACATTCATGGAGAGAAGCCGTTAGCCTTACTTGGACTGTAGCAAAGCCTTCAATAACTCTCAAAACACATTATTCATATCAGGAATGCGGGGAGGCATTTGCTCATTGCTCACACCTTGTTAGACACATGAATATTTATACTGGAGAGAAACCTTACTCATGTTAGGTGAGTGTGAAAAAGACTTCACTCAAACCTCAACTGTTTCTGGGCAGTACATTACCGATTCATACTGGTAAGAAGACTTACTCATGCCAGAAGTACGGAATGTCCTTCATTAAATCCTCAAAACTTAATTTGTACAATTAAATTCAAACAGGAGTTAAGTCTTATACATGTCAGGAGTGTGGAAAGGTCTTCACTTAGTTCTCAAACATTACTATACACATGAATGTTCATACAAGAGAAGAGTGCTATTCAAGTCTAGAGTGTGGTAAGGCTGACACTTTTTGCTCAAACCTTCAAAAGCATAAGAAATCCATTCTGGAGAGAAACATCCATAAGAAGTGTGGATTTTTTCACTGATATTGAAACTGTTTTACAGATATGAAAATGATATCTGATGATCTGAGCACCTCATACAAAATGGTTGGTATTGGCCTTGCAAACCACTGGCTTCACGTTCTGTAGGGTTTCTCAAGCCCAAAGGTATGGAGAACAGAGTCAGGAGTTATGTTGAACATCATAGGGTGTTGCCCCATGAAAATAACTAACATAAATTTTAAACAAGACAATATTAACTTGAGGGAATATGGGAAGGTCTGTTTACTTCTGAATGATTAACTGCATAAAAATGTATAGTTGGGACTAGAAGTAGCAGAGTGGAAAAGGTATTTGCCTTGGTCGCAGCCAACCAGGGTTTGAACCTTGACATGCCCTATGGTTTTCCCAAGTTTGCCAGGAGCAAATGTTATACTTTAGCATACTATACTTTATGTATACTTTTATACTTTATGTTATACTTTAGTATACTATAGCAACGAATACAGCTGCATAATCTTTTTACTTGATAGCTTTATATTTATGAATCGCTTTTACCCTTTTACTACTCTAGATGGGTCAGTTTTATCACTGTAACATATTGATCAATCAATTATTTCTAAGTAGGTCTCTGAACACATTTATTTTAGATTAATGTCTGTGTTGTACATAGCTCTATCCATTTCTATCCATATCTATATAGCTCTGCTATATTTCCCCTCTTCTGCCTGTCATTCAGCAAAACCTTTTCTTTTTTCTTTTTGTTTGTATTTTCTGGGCCACACCTGGTGACACTCAGGGGTTATTCCTGGCTATGTGCTCAGAAATTGCTTCTAGCATCCCATATGGGACGCTGGGAAACTGAACTTCGGTCCCTACTGGGTCAGCTATGTGCAAGGCAAACACCCTTCCACTGTGTCATCATACTGTCCCAGCAACATCTTTTCTATAAATTTTCCTGTACTCACTTATCCAGGACTTGCTTTCCCTACTAAATCCCTTTGTTCCCTGGAGCAACACCTGACCCGCACACATTTGCACCGCCTTGCACCATTTCAGCCTCTCATTCCCCTGGATTGCTTCTCAGGACCAAAATCGTCTTTTCAAATAGATCCTGGCTTAATGACTAATCATGACCTGTGAATTAAGCCATCCACTTTAGGGAATCATTGACATTTCCATCCCATCCTTATTATTCTCACCCAGCAGATTATACCTTAGCTGAAGTTGTCCTCTTTCAGCATACTAACTTGGGCATGCTCCCAACAAAGATGGTGAATGTGTATTTTTCTTTTCTTTCTTTTGTTTCTTTTGTTTTTGGTCCACACCTAGTGATGCTCAGATGTTACTCCCGGATATGCATTTAGAAATCGCTCCTGAGTTGGGGGACCATATTGGATGCCAGGGGATCCTATGTCAGCCACATGCAAGGAAAATGCCCTACCGATGCTCCACTGCTCTGGCCCTAGAATGTGTATTTTTCTTAGGAAAAATGTTATTACTTTGGGCTTGATTCAGGAATCAAATGGGAAATTATGTATATTTCCTTACTTGTATTTTTTGCGAACAATGATTTGCCTTGAACTTAATTCCAACTCAAATGTTAGGAGGATAAATATTTCTTTATATATCTTTATGGGCAACAATGTTGGTACTACAACTATGAATCGATGATAGTGGACTACAACCTAGTCATTGTCTCCTAGCACCCCAATATTTCTTTGTGACAATACCCTTTTCTCTTTTTTTGAATAGACCCAATAAAATGGATTAAAATCTGGGGGCCGGGAAGGTGGCGCTAGAGGTAAGGTGTCTGCCTTACAAGCGCTAGCCAAGGAACGGACCGCGGTTCGATCCCCCGGCGTCCCATATGGTCCCCCTAAGCCAGGGGCGATTTCTGAGCACATAGCCAGGAGTAACCCCTGAGCGTCAAACGGGTGTGGCCCAAAAACCAAAAAAAAAAAAATCTTAGGAAAGAGATGCGTTCCCAAATATTAGAGATAGGAACCCCAAACGTTTTATATTCCTGGGATGTAGAAATGTTATCTTATTGTGTTTGGGAAGCTAAAGACCGCCCTGAAGCTTGCAGTTGGAAAGTATGACCAGTGGCCTGAGAAATACCACAGCAATAGGGCATTTGCCATGCATGTTTCAGACCCGGTAAGGACTCAGTTCATGGTCCCTCAGCTTGCAGGGGGCACTTTCTGAGTGCAGAATCAGGCGTTGCAGGGTGTGGCTTAAAACCAATAAATCAATCAAATAATAAAGAAAAAAGAAAAGCGTGGGGCTGGACAGATAGCATGGAGATAGGGTGTTTTCCTTGCATGCAGAAGGACGGTGGTTCAAATCCCGGCATCCCCTGTGGTCCCCCGAGCCTGCTAGGAGCGATTTTTGAGTGTAGAGCCAGGAGGAACACCCAGGAGGCTGGGTGTGATATCAAAACCAAAAAATATAAAACGTGACCAGATGTTTCCTGGGAAAGTCCACCCTGCCCTAAATCTAATCTAGGTAAAAAGTCTTTAACCCAGATTTTATTGCCTATGAAAAATCACCATTACCACTGTCTAAAAAGCTATGATGGGGGATCCTGCCTCTAGTGGAAGACAATCTAACTTATCTAGCTAGCCCTTTTCTAAATTTTGTCCTTAACAAACCAAATTAAGATGTAACTAATAACATTAAACACATTCTGTTTTTAAACCCAGAGCACACAGTCTGCTTCCTTAATTCCCTTACAATGTCTTCCCTAGACATAGAAGCACACACTCTGCTTTAAACCCCTCTTTCATTCGGCCTGATTGGCTGGCACAGAGTCTACAGCCTAGTCTCCCTTATTGGACATATTCCTTTCCACCTACAAAACGGAGTGACACTCCTAAAGTGACTGGTGGATGCTTCCTTGCGAGTACTCTCCAGGCCCAGGATTTAACCTCATCAGTAAATTCTACATCTTGGGATCTGACTTCACCAGCATCATTTACAATGCTGTTATCCTTTCTGTTGTAGTTGGAGCAGGGCTGAAGAAGATGAGCCTATGTTCTCACTCAGCAGGTAGTGTACTTGTCTTGCGAGCAACCATCCAGGTTCAATCCTTGAATCTCACGGTCCCCTGACTCCTGAGCTCAGTGCCTAGAGTAACCCTATCAAATCACTATTTGTGACCCCAAAGTCAAATAGGGATGACATGTGAGTAAAGACAAAAGTAAACAATGAAAGCAACACTCACCAGTGAAAATTCATGGATATCTGAAACAGTGACTCTGAGCACCATTATTTTATTGTAGTTTGTGGTGGCCTAGTACTGATGGGTAGGTAGTGTTTGCAAAGGAACTTTGGTGATTTATTTCCTAGTGGAACTTCTCCAGTGTGTTGTCATTCACCTTCCCCTTCTCCATCTCTCTAAGACCTGGTGAAGCTCTACTGTGTGGAACAGCTGGTTCAAGCCCAGAAGTGGGAGAATTCTATTCTGGTTTGGAATGAATTAGGAGCTAATGCCTGTTCTTTAGGACTCTGGCCATTAATAGAGTGGTATCAGGGTCTTTATTGTGGTCAACTTCTGGAACTTTTTGGTCTTGATGTGGTGCCCTCAGACTCTAGCTTTGCCAACCTAAAAGCTAGAGAGGTAGGTTGCAGAGGATTGGAGGGAAGATTTAATTTCTGGTCACCACAGGGCTGCTGTGTCCAAATGAGGCCTGAAAGAACCAAGAATCAAGGTCCCCCTGGGACCATGATAAGGGCCCTAAACGAAGACAAGCCCAAATCCTAGTAAAATGGTTCCTGAGACAGGTTAAAAGTAGTTATTATTGAGGCAGGTTAAAAGTTTAGGTCCTGGGGCCCGGAGAGATAGCACAGCGGTGTTTGCCTTGCAAGCAGCCGATTCAGGACCAAAGGTGGTTGGTTCAAATCCCGGTGTCCCATATGGTCCCCCGTGCCTGTCAGGAGCTATTTCTGAGCAGACAGCCAGGAGTAACCCCTGAGCACCGCCAGGTGTGGCCCAAAAACCAAAAAAAAAAAAGTTTAGGTCCTTTTCAACTCTCAGCTACAGTGAAGGGAGTTAATTCTTTCCACTCTAAGTCAAGGCAGAGTAAGTTAACTCAAATAAAACCACAGAATGTACCCTCTAAAGGAATGCAGGGATATTACGACCATTTCTGTTATTTTTATATAGAGAAACTATGTGGTTCTGGAATGTTCCACCAGATAAGGTCTCCCTGATAATCAAAGTTGAGTCAGATAAGTTGAGACGTTTATTTTATGAAATAATCTGCTTTGCACACAAAATGAGAAAAGCCAGTCATGTATGTGATGAAAGATATAGGCCAGTCATATATGCTGTGAAGGTTGAACTGTTTGTATTAACCAATGAAATGTTTGGGCCTGTTTGTAATTTCTTTATAAACTAGCTGAGATTTTGCTCTGAGGTCCTGGTCAACTTCACTGATTTGATGAGACTTGGACCTCTGCTAATTGAATAAAGTCCCTTTTCTGTCTTGCATTATCAGAGGTGGTCTCTGAGTCTTTTTTTTTTGTTTGTTTCCGGGCCACACCCAGCGATGCTCAGGGGTTACTCCTGGCTGTCTGCTCAGAAATAGCTCCTGGCAGGCACGGGGGACCATATGGGACACTGGGATTCGAACCAACCACCTTAGGTTCTGGATCGGCTGCTTGCAAGGCAAACACCGCTGTGCTATCTCTCTGGGCCCGGTCTCTGAGTCTTAGTGCCAACCCGGACCCTTACAGGTCAGTGGGACCTCATGGGGTGCTTGGGATGGAAACTGATAACCCTGTGTGTAGTGCATCAACTTTCCAGACTGAACTACCTCTTGGGCCCCATTGAAGTGCTCATGTAAATCACCTTTGCTGGGTCCAGAGATAGCACTGAGGTAAGGCATTTGCCTTGCTTGCAGAAAGTCAGTGATTCGAATCCCGGCATCCCATATGATCTCCTGAGCCTGCCAGGAGTAACCCCTGAGCACTGCCGGGTGTGACCAAACCAAACCAAAGAAAAACGCCTTTGCCTTTTCATTTAATCTATCCTGCATTAAATCGTACTCTTAATAAAGGCAACCCAGACACACATGATTTGTTATACTCTGATTACAAAAGTTGCAGTGAATGCACCATTTAAAGAAGCAAGCTGAGACCTGCCCCCACAGAATTTCCCAAACAGACCCACATTTAGATTTTTATTACACTCACAGAACCAAAAAGGGTATTTATTTAGGAATGTGTCTTCAGAAATTTCCCCTCTGGCACGATGTCATAAATATGCTGGATGTAGACATAGTTGAAATTTTGAAACGTTGCCTTGTGTGTTCGAAGGATGGAAAAGTATCAGTGATCAAATGTTTAATAAATGGTGGGTCCTTGTGCAAATCCCAAGTCTCTTAAAATCATGCTATGCATTGCTTTCACTTGTGATTATGCAGGAAATGTCTATTCAGTGCAATAAAATGTTTTGTTTAGTTTAGTGATTTACAAAAACTCATTGAATTTTAGCACATCATATTTCAACACCAATCCTACTCTATGACAGCTCCCATCATCAGTACTACCATATTCCCTCATGATCTACCTCACCCCATCCTTTCCTGCCACCTTCACAGGCACAAGACAGAGTTCTGTGATTGTGTTCAGGTCCAGGGTGGAAAAACAAGAACTTGCAATTGAAAGAAAATAAAACACAGCTTTACTTGTCCACTGGCAAATCCCAACCTGACTGATTTGTGTCTTTTCTCACAGAGCAACCCAACCCCTACCCCACAAGATGCAATCAAGTTTATAAAATTCTTCAGAAAAGGCAACTTTATTTTCTTTCTTTCTTTTTTTTTTTTTTTTTTTGGTTTTTGGGCCACACCCGGTGGTGCTCTGGGGTTACTCCTGGCTGTCTGCTCAGAAATAGCTCCTGGCAGGCCTGGGGGACCATATGGGACACTGGGATTCGAACCAACCACCTTAGGTCCTGGATCGGCTGCTTGCAAGGCAAACACCGCTGTGCTATCTCTCTGGGCCCAACTTTATTCTCTTAAACTTGAAACTATATCTAGGGATTTATCTACAGTCCTTCTATCTTAGCCCTAACAAGATATCTGCTATGACATGTGTTCTGGTCTGGTCTGACGCTGTTTATTATCTAAAGACCACAAAGAGCTGTGAGAGTTTTCCAAATGGAAACTTGGAATTGTTAGCTATAAATCAAATAAATGGTGTCCCTTATGGTCTAGTCTTCATATTCCCTCCTATTTTGGGGACCCTGAGTAAAATCTTTGACTATCCTGATGGTCTCTTATCTCTATCCGTAACTATTGACAATTACTGGGACCTTAGCACTGGCTCCATTACTGCACCTATATGACCCTGGGTAAATTGGATGAGTAGATTCATTATGAAAGGACATACTAAGAGCATGAGGAGAATTCAGTGAACCACTGCTGATATGAGGAGGTGGAATCTTTTCATTGCCTTTCCTGCTCTTGCAAACTGACATTTACCCACAGCAGAGTCCCCTGTTCTGTTTGCATAGATACAACACTACCCCCCTTGGGCCATACACAATCCCCTTGCTTTACGAAGTTTAGTTTTAGTCTTCTGCTCTTTTAGAGAGTGACCTCTGCTAGGGAGGTATAGTCCTACAATTCAGCACTAGCTGAATCCACAACTTTAAATAAGACACTACCCCTTGAATAAGACTTTAATCATTATTGGATGCTGAGTCGATAAAACCCTCCTCATGGTTGGCAGTAGGGATAGACAATCGAGAGAGTTTGTGGGCAGTTGAAAGAGAGTGAGTTGGAGGAGTAACAGGAGACTAGGTCGGCAGTTGTAAAAGAAAGTTGGATGGTCCCACACCCAGCTAGCTCTGTCTCCCTCTTTATTTCTCTCCTGCCTTAGGAACTTGGCATAGGCTCCTGACCTTCTCTAACAAACAAGACTATGATATTTATCAGAGTCTTCCTCCAAGACCCCAGAGTCTCCAGCACAGTGGGCCTATCTAGAGAGTCAGGTGACAGGGAGGCACCTGTTCCTCTAGCAAGCCTACTGAGAAATGGAGTTTTTCCAAGTCTGTCCACTAGTCAGCAGAGCTCTCTGAGCTGTTAGTCCCCTGTGATGAGTCAAACCCTTGACTCTCCTTGAGGGTTGTACTGGGCTCTAACCCTATTACAATGTTCTTTTCCTACACTGGGAAATTCATTAGAGCCATAGCTGGCAACTTTCTTCCCAATTGGGTCCATAACCAAAGCTGGGGGTTGTATGCATTCACTGCCCCCTTCTGCATTGGGTCCACAGTTCCAACCATTTTTGTCCACCTGCTTCAGTCTCATCTTTGGGCCATCTTCTGAAGTGAGTTGCGCAGCCCTCAGTTTTCTTCCTCTAGTGACTTCTTCAGGTGCGATGCATACATCCAAGTCCGGATTTCATCTACTTTCACTGTAGTAGGACTTGCGAGAATGACTATTCACAGTCCTTTCTACCAGGGTCTAATCAGGTGTCTGACGACTCACACTTGATCTCTGGGGCTATAGTTGTGGGGAAGGACTGGCTTGTTTTCCCTGCAATGTCTCCATGCTCCTGTGAATTTTGACCAAATTGGCATAACAATTTCCCTTACTCAAGGCAGAGAGGCGGGGATCTCCCTTCTTTTGCAAAAGGACTAAATACCTTTGGGGGAACACTTTGCTCTTAAAAGAAGAAAGGAAGGAGATCTGCTTAGGATGGACCACGCTGGATGCACCAGCGTTCCATAAGATCCCCCCAAGCAGGAGTCAGAAGTAGCCCCTGAGCGTCAACGGGTATGACTCAAAAACAAAAACAAACAAAAAACATAAAAAAGTAATTGAATGAAAACCGGTCAAATAGGCATATATATATATATATATTTTTTTTTTTTTTGGTTTTTGTGCCACACCCGGCAGTGCTCAGGGGTTACTCCTGGCTATCTGCTCAGAAATAGCTCCTGGCAGGCACGGGGGACCATATGGGACACCGGGATTCGAACCAACCACCTTTGGTCCTGAATCGGCTGCTTGCAAGGCAAACACCACTGTGCTATCTCTCCGGGCCCCAAATAGGCATATTAAGATAATATTTTGTGCTCACTCGTCAACGATTTAAACATAAAATCATGGGCCGGAGAGATAGCATAGCTGTAGGACCTGTGCATCTCACATGGACGACCAAGGACTGGCTTTGGCAGGATTCCTGGCATCCCTTAGGTTTCCCTGAGACTGCCAGGGGGCAATTTCTGACAACAGAGCCAGGAGTATCCCCTGAGCGCCACAGGCTGTGCTCAGGGTTTACTCCTACTCTGCTCTCAGAAATTGCTGGTGGCATTATTGGGGGGCCATATGGGGTGCCAGTGATCGAACCCGTTCTGTCTCGGATTGACCGTGTTCAAGGAAACGCCCTGCTGCTGTGTGATCTCTCTGGCCCACGCAATGTAATTCTTTCAAAAATAAAATGCATAATGCCATTAAGAGCTGAGTGAAGAATTTTAAAAAAGGAGTGCCAGATGCCAAGCTGATGGTGTCCCTTTAAGAGGTTGGCTGGAAGGGGTTGTGATGTCATGGAACTCTCAGCATATTTTGGGGGTCCCTTTCCCTCTTTGGTCCCTTCTCTGCTTCCCTGGGACCCTAGAGTGGGTCGTGGGGTCCTTGCCAGAGCGGGGATTCCTGGAGGAACGATTTTCCTCTCCTATGGTCGAGCAGCAGGCTGCTCTGAGCGCCCTTGAGTGGAGGCCCTGGGACTAGGCCAGGTGAGCAGTGGGTGGGGACACTGGTAGGGCGGCTTCCTTTCATTTGTTCCTGTGAAGATCAAGGGTCACCCTGAGAGACAGAAGGGACTGAGAAAGAGGCGAGCAGTTCTATGATCTATGGAGAACCGAGCGGTCTAGAGCTTGATTAAGCCCAAGTGGGAATTTTCAGACATGACCAAGGAAAGAACAGACCCAGTGATGCCGGGGAGGCGCCTGGTGGCTCCAAAAATTGGGTGGAAGAGGCGGCGGCCCTGCCCCCTTCACTCTCCAGTTCTGGCTCCTGGGCAGTGATTGGGGATCAAGGACTTGAGCTTGGCAGGAAAGTCAGGCGTGGCAGACAGTTCTGACTGCAGAGCCCCCATCAGTGCTGACCATGGCAGGATGTGGCTCTACTTCAGAGAAAGAGCTCCTCCTGATACACTTTCCACAATGAAGGCTTGAAAGCCCCCAGGTCTGAGGGAGATGCCGCCACCCTGGCCCCAGGCAATGGGTCCTTAGTTCCAAGTAGGCTTTTCTAGGTGTCCTCCCAACCTGCCCTCCTGGGGCTTTCCACTTTGGTTAACTGTCCTATTGCTAGGGTGGTTGCCAGGGGCAGGGGGGGCAGTTGAAGGTCTCCAACTTCCCTCCCTTGGCCATTGTTCCTGCCTGTCTGAGAAAAGGAGGGTTCATCCTTTGGGTCTGCTTCAGGTCAACAGGTGTCCTTAATCAGGTCTCAATACTTTATTGTCCTGGGGCTCCTCCCTGCTGTTTGCTTGCAAACCTTGAGGAGACATTTACTTCCTCTTCCTTACTATGACACTATTTTTTCTTTTTCTTTTATCTTTTTTCCAATTTTATCCTCCACCCTACAATTTTTTTCCTATAGTACAACTGTGAATATGTTACCTTTCACACCACTGACACATTATTGATTCCTGACACTGTATAGGGTTCCCCATGCTCTCAGGAGAGATATCTGAATATTGAGCCAGGAATGACCCTCTGAGCAACACAGGGTATGGCCCAAAAAATGAATTGAAGACAACTTTATTTATTTATTCATTTTATAAAATCTCTTTTAAGCCCCATGATTACAAGCAGGATTGTAGTTGGGTTTCAGTCATAAAGAAAACACCCCGCCTTCACCAATGCAACATTCCTACCACCAATGCCACCCCTCTGTCCTTCCCAACCCCTATCTATATTTCCAGACAGGCATTTTATTTCTCTCATTAAGATTGTCATGATAGGGGCCGGAGAGAGAGCATGGAGGTACGGCGTTTGTCTTGCATGCAGTATGATGGTGGTTCGAATCCCCGCATCCCACATGGTCCCCTAAGTTTGTCAGGAGTGATTTCTGAGCATAGAGCCAGGAATAACTTCTGAGCACTGCTGGGTGTGAACCCCCCCCCAAAAAAAAGAATCTGGATCTCCTGTGCAATTTCATGGCTGAACTACCACTTGAGCCCCCCATATACCCTGCACATGTAAAATCTCTTTACTTTTTCCTTTTATCTTTCCTGAATTAATTAGCAAATGTACCTTTGATTAAGTCAACCCTGGTCCTCAGGTGTTCAGTCTAATAAAAATGGGTGGGCAAAAATTTTTTTTAAAATGGGAGAGCAGGGGGCCTGAGAGCACAGTGGTACGGCTCTTGCTTTGCATGCAGAAGGACGGCGGTTTGAATCCCGGCATCCTGTATGGTTCCCCGAGCCTACTGGGGTAATTTCTGAGCATACAGCCAGGAGTAGCCCCTGAGCGATGCCAGGTGTGACCCGAAAACCAAAAAAAAAAAAAAAGGAGAGCAGCTCCCCTCTCCTCTTCTCTCTTCTCCTCTCTCCTCTCCTCTCTCCTCTCTCTTCTGTCTCCTTTTCTCTCTCTCTTTTTCCCTCTCTCTCCCTCCCCTCACCTAGAAGGAGGGAATAAAGGAACTTTTCTGTGAGCGACCGAGCACCCACATGTTTAATGGAACTCTGAATGGATTTTTCACCGCTGCCTGATTCAAGCCAAAAGTTTGCATAGCCCTGAGCCAAAAGAACCCTGCAAATAAATTTAGCTCACCACAGAGAATCTAGCTTAACTAGATTCCTTAAATCTTTCCATGGAACCTGTTTTTTGTAACTGCTCTCATACACGCAATTATAGATAGGTTTTTGTAAGGTTTAAACTGTAAGATCTATTAAGGATTTGCTTCCCCTCCCCCATTCCTGCCAGGTTTCTCCTTATCCTTCCCGCCATCAAAATGTGTCTGCTCCCATTGGTTAAAAATCGTTGTACCTGTACAAATCTGATTGGTTTAAGTTTCAATCCTGTGTTTTTGCTCCTCCCACTGAAGCAGGCTATAAAAACTCTGCTTGTTCTCTCAATAAACCTCTTGACAGGAATTCAGCTTGAGCTTTTTATTATTAACTTCTACGGATTAATTTTCTAGGTGTTCACAAAAGAGCTTAACACTTGCGAATTATTTGTATTCGCCTTCTACCTTCTGTCCTGGTTGAGAGAAAACTGCTGGCCGGAGATCTCTCCCATTAAAGGGCAGAAGCGAAGGCGGGTGCACTTTTCCTCATCTCTGCTTAGCCAGAGAGAGCATGTGACTTGGAATTAATGTGTTGGAAAAGAATGTTTTCTGGAGCTCTTGCTAGTTTACCCCCCACAGACACACAAACATAAGGGAGGGCAACAGTAGAAGGAAGCTTGGCTGACCAAGTAAGATCCATGATGCTATGCTACTGAACACCCTTGGTCTAAAAGGCAACTTGGACTGTCTGATTTTGTATGTGAATCTACAAGCTGATACCCTGAAGAATTCCCCCCACAGACCTATATTCAGGTTTTTATTATTCACAAAACTAAAGAGGGTAATTATTTAGGAAAACCCTCCCTATGGCACTATGTCATAAATATGCTGGATATGGACATAGTTGAAATGGATTATGGACCATTTGCTTTAGTCTTGGAAGGAGGAGGAAGCATCAGAGATCAAATGATTTATACATGGGGGGAACTTGTGTAAGTCTCTAAGTCTCCCAACACCTTGGTTAGTTATTGCTTTTACTTGTTATTATGAAGAAAATGTTAAATCACTGCATTAGAATTTTCTCATTTAGTTTCGTGATTTATCAAATATCCTTGAGTTTTAGCAACAATTGAGTTTCAACGCCAATCCTACACTGGTGTCAGCTCCCATATCAGTGGTCCCACACTTCAGTCCCACCCCATCCCTGCCTGCCCCTAAACAGACACATGGCAGAGTACTGTGGTTACAGATTAGATTTTACCTCAGTGCTATTGGATCTGTGCTTTGGACGTAGATCTAGACCATTCTCCCACATCATTAGATAACAAAGTCCTGACCCAGCTTCCACATTACTTCCCTTTCTCAACTTCATTCATCAGGCCTAGACTTCTTTCCTTTTTATATTACTTCTTTTATTTGTGTGTGTGTGGGGTCCACAACTGGTGACGCTCAAGGGTTTCTCCTGGCTATGCGCTCAGAAATGGCTCCTGGCTCGGGGGATCATATGGGATGCCTGGTGATCGAACCACAGTCCATATTAGGTTAGCCAAGTGCAAGGCAAACACCATATCCCTTGTGTCACTGCTCTGGCCCCTATCTTAATTCTTATGCTCTGAGGTCATCATTTAGTTTGATATCCACCCAGTGATTACATTAAGTATCTTCATTCAGTGTTTCTCTGTACTAGAGATAAATGAGATAAATGAGATGATGCTGTGTTTTTCTTTCTTCTTTTGGTTTATTTCTCCCAACAAGGGACCTTTTCTGTCTCTATGCTCAGGCTTCACTCTTTGTGGTGTTCATTGGTCATATGGGGTGCTGGGACAGAATTTCTGTCAGGAGATTGCAAAGAAATTCTCCCATCTGCTGTATTACCACTCTTGCCTACAGGTTCAATTTTTAAAAAATTTAATCAGGCTACAGCTAAACTCTTTTTAAGGGGGTTTGGGGTTTTAGAGTTAGCTCTACACTCAGAAATCGCTCCTGGCAGGCTCGGGGGACCATATGGGATGCTGGAATTTTTTTTTTTTTTTTTTGGTTTTTGGGCCACACCCGGTGACGCTCAGGGGTTACTCCTGGCTATGCGCTCAGAAGTCGCTCCTGGCTTGGGGGACCATATAGGACGCCGGGGGATCGAACCGAGGTCCGTCTCCTAGGCTAGCGCAGGTAAGGCAGGCACCTTACCTCCAGCGCCACCGCCCGGCCCCACGGGATGCTGGAATTTGAACCACCGTCCTTCTGCATGGAAGGTAAATGCCTTACCTCTATGCTATCTCTCTAGTCCCCTTTTTTTTGAGCTCAGGGGTTACTCCTAGCTGTGCACTCAGAAATTGCTCCTGGGAAGCTCCGGGGACCATATGGGATGCAGAGGACCAAGCCCAGGTGCTTCCAGGGTTTGGCTGTGTGCAAGGCAAATACCCTACCTCTGTACTCTCTCTCTCTGGCCTCTACAACTAAACTTCTAAGCTCTAAGTTCAGAAAGGGGTATTACGCATTTTTATGATATTAAATATTTGTATATTCTAGTCCCCAGCAGGGCACTCTCCAAACACTGCAGGAAACATCTGAACACACAGGAAGGAGGAAATCTAGAGCTCCGATGGCTATGCCCTTTCACATGCTCAAATAGCACTTAAGGAACCCTTCCCACAACCCCTGAGCCCCATTCTGAGCCATATGTCTTATGCAGGCGTCTCCAGTTTACTCATGAAAAGGGAGAGAAGGAAAGGTTGATGCTCCAGCTGTAAATTCAATGATATGTACACAGATTTCTTGAGTCAGAAATTTCATCCAGGGGTTGAGGTGATAGTACAAGATGGAATGCATTTGCCTTGCATGCGGCAGACCTGGATTTGATCCCCAGCATCCCATTTGATCTCCAGATCACAACAGGAGTAATTCCTGATCATTGCTGGGAGTGTCAGAAAAATAAGCATAAGCAAAACTATTCCTCTCTCTTTTGGAAGTCTATCTATCTATCTATCTATCTATCTATCTATCTATCTATCTATCTATCTCCATATATCACAGAGTGTAGGCCATTTGTCTTGCACAGGTCTGATGTGCTTTTGATCCCTGGTATTGCTCTGATCTGCTGGGTCTGCAGGAGTAATTTGAGAGCACTGAGTCATTAATAACCATTGAGTCCAGGAGTTGTGGCAAAAATCAATAAAATAAATAAATAAAAACACCCCTAAATCTCTACCACAGGTTTAATCTGATCAGTTCCCACTCTCCATCTTATATGACCTGGAGACCATGGCGGTTTGGATCCCCAGATCTAAGTCAAGGAGAAGCAAAACTCACCTTCCATGCTAAGTGCCTGGTGTGAAGATGGAGCCTGGTCCTTTAATAATGCAAAAGGAATCCAGTGAAGTCATTAAACCTGCACTCTCCCCCTGCCACAAGTCCTTTCTCCCTCTCCCTTGTTCCACCAACCACAAAACTCCAGAACAGGCTCAGGGGTGTGTGCAATGAATATAGGTGTGCCGAAGGCATTTTTGTATTGTGCTTTTGTGTTCCTAGGGTATATCCCTAAGAGTGGTTAGTTGTATCATATGATTCATCCCATATGATGATCAATTCCAAATGATCCAGAGATTTACTTAAAAGCATGAAGCAATTTTTTTTTGGTTTTTGGGTCACACCTGGTAGCGCTCAGGGGTTACTCCTGGCTCTATGCTCAGAAATCGTCCCTGGCAGGCACAGGGGACCATATGGGATGCCGGGATTCGAACCACTGTCCTTCTGCAAGAAAGTCAAACACTTACCTCCATGCTATATCTCCGGGCCCACATGAAGCGATTTTAATTTTCTTGATTAAATAGAGATATGGGTGATGACCCACAGAAATATGAGGGGATTAGTGGATAGCTCACATTCCTATCATTTATAGAGCATTTTATCCCAGGATTTCTTTCATCTTTCCAATGAGCCGATATACATTTTCCCAAATCTATTCATACTCTTCTTCATAAAAACATTCAGAAACCAAGTCACAGGGATATCCCTCTAGAGATCACTTTGCCTAAACACACGTCTTATGCTGCTGTGACCATAGTAAAAAAGCCCTTCTCTTTGCTGTCACTCCAGTCAGGGAACCTAGGGTTTCAATGCTAAGGAAGCTGCCTGTCACCCACCAGATGGATCTTTGCATGAGAGGTAGCTGTCTGCTCAAAGTACGTTTTGCTGTGAAGGTGCTACAGTGACCCTTGTCAAGCTACTGTCGCAATGTACACTTAATGAAAGCAAGATAAGATAAACAGTTTTGTGGACACAGGATGAAAGTGTGCAAGTCAAGGCAGGTGTGTTTACTCTTTGATGTCATGGAACCCTAGTGTCCCAATTTTCCTGATTCTTTGGAAATTGAAATTATTTTGAAAATCAGATGCATAATTTTAATAAAAGCTGGGTGAAATAATTTTGAAAAAGGAGTGCCTGCAGCCAAGCTAAGGACATCCCTTTATGACGTCGGCAGGAAGTAGGTGTGACGTCATCTAGCCCGCAGCGTCCTTTGCGTGCCTGTCCCCTGCTCAGCCCGGAGCTGCCCTCTGTCTCTTAGGACTGGGCCGGGCCGGGGATTCCATGTGGGCGCGGGGTCTGGAGGGACGATCAGCTGCTCTGAGCCTGTGGAGCCCGGTCACTGCCAGGTGAGATGCGGGGGCGCCCCGGGAAATTGGGGAGGTGGTGGCGCCCAGCGGTGGGACAGACCCAGAGCGCGGAGGTTGTGTCTTGCTGCGGATCGTCTCCAGAGGCAGACGGGACCGAGGAAGAGGCCAGTCGGGGCGGATCTGCCGCCCAGGGCGCTGTCTTGGCGAGTGGGTGAGCGGGTTCAGCACCGACACCTCATGGTGATCGAGATGCGGGAGGCGACGGGGAAACGGGCGGTCGAGGGCGAACCTGGGCTTGAAGGAGCACAGGCGGGAATTCTCAGACAGGACCGACGGAAGAACAGGCCGAGAGATGCCTGGGAGGCCCCTGGTGGCTCCGAGGAATTGGGGGAAGAGGCGGCGGCCCTGGAGGGAGTCTGCCCCCTTCTCTCTCTAGAACCGGCTCCTGGGGAGTGACTGGGGATCCAGGACTTGAGTTTTGCTGGAAAGTCAGGCTTGATGGAGAGGTCTGACAGCGGATTCCCAGCCAGCCCTGAGGAACTTTGCAGGATATGGCTCAACTTTAGAAAAAGCTCACCCTGATACTTGTTCCATAATGAAGGCTCGAAAGCCCCCCCAGGTCTGAATGGGTCCTTTGTTCCAAGTAGGCTGTCTAGTGTTCCCCAACCGGCCCTCCCGTGGCTTTCCAATTTACTTAACAGTGCTGTTGCTAGGGTGGTTGCCAGGAGCAGGCTGGGGTAGCTGAAGGTCTCAGACTTTGCTCCCTGGGCCTCTGTTCCTGCCTTTCTGAGTGGGGGAGGGTGCAGCCTCTAAGGGCTCGCTGTAGCCCCAGGTCAAAGGGTCTTCAATTCTTGGTTTTTAAGAGTATGGAGACTTTATGGCCTGAGTGATAGCACTGCTGTAAGACCTTTGCCTTGCACAAGGCCTACATGGAAGGTCTAGGGTTTCATATCTGCCTGAGCTAAGAGCCAGGAGTAAAACCCTGAGCGCCACCAGGTGTGGCCCAAAACAAACAAAAAAAAACACTTTGTTGTCCTGAATTCCCTCCCTGCCTGTTTGCTTCCAGACATTGATGAGGTACTTAAGGAGTGTAGGGAGACATTTACTTCCTCTTTTATTTATTACCTTACTATGACACTTTTATTTTCTGGATGATTTGCTCTACAGTACAACTGTGAATGTGTTACCTTTCACAACACTGACCCCGATACTGTGTAGTATTCCCCATGCTCTCCAGGAGTGATTTCTGAATACTGAGCTCGAATTACTCTCAGAAACAGGGTATTCCCAAAAAGGAATTGAAGAATATGTTATTTATTTATTTATATATTTATTTTTATAAAATCTCTTTTTAAGCCCCATGATAACAAGCATGAGTGTGGTTGGGTTTCAGGCATATTCAGAACACCCCCCTTCACCAGTGCAACATTCCACCTACCAATGCACCCCTCTGGCCTTCCCAACCCCTGCCTAGATTCCTACTTATCTCACTCATTAAGATTGTCATAATAGGGGCCTGAGAGATAGCATGGAGGTAGGGCATTTGCCTTGCATGCAGAAGGACAGTGGTTCGAATCCCAGCATCCCATATGCCCCCCCCCCAGCCTGCCAGGGGCAATTTCTGAGCATAGAGCCAGGAGGAACCCATGAACACTGCTGGGTGTGAACCAAAAAGCAAAAAAAAAAAAAAAAAAGATTTTCATGATGCTTGCTAGTGTAGTTATTTCCCTAGCTCTACTCACCACTCTTTGTGTTGAGTTTCATGTTGTGAGCCGATTCTTCTGGCCTTCTCTAATGTCTCTGGGCATTATTGCAGTAAAGTCCTTGATTTTTCTTAAAACACATAGATGAGTGAGACTATTCTGTGTCTCTCTTTCGCTCTGATTTATTTCACTCAGCATCATAGATTATGTATAATCCATGTTTAGGAAAATTTCATGACTTCATCTCTCTTGAAGGCTGCATAATATTTCTTTTTTTTTTTTTTTTGGGTTTTTGGGCCACACCCTGTGACGCTCAGGGGTTACTCCTGGCTATGCGCTCAGAAGTTGCTCCTGGCTTCTTGGGGGACCATATGGGACGCCAGGGGATCGAACCGCGGTCCATCCTAGGCTAGCGCAGGCAAGGCAGGAACCTTACCTCCAGCGCCACCGCCCGGCCCCTGAAGGCTGCATAATATTTCATTGTGTATATGTTCTAGTTTCTTTATCCATTCATTTGTTGACCCTTCAACAACCCTCTTGTTTGTTTCCAGAGTCTAGAAATAGCGCTGCAATGAATATAGGTGTGAGGAAGGGAATTTTGAATTGTGTTTTTGTGTTCCTAGGTTATATCCCTAGTAGTGGTATAGCTGGATCATTTGGGAGCTCTAGGGTTTTTTGTTTTGTTTTGTTTTTGTTTTGTTTTTGGGTCACACCCAGCAGTGTTCAGGGGTTACTCTTGGCTCTATATTTAGAAATCGCTCCTGGAAGGCTTGGGGACCATTTGGGATACCGGGATTCTAACCACCATCCTTCTGCATGCAAGGCAAATGCCCTACCTCCATGCTATCTCTCTGGTCCCAATTTCCAGGTTTTTGTGGAATTTCATATTGTTTTCCAAAAAGGCTGGACTAGAAGGCATTCCACCAACATTAAGAGTTTCTTTCTCACCACATCCCCACCAGCACTGATCTTGTTCTTTGTGATATGTGCCAGTCTCTGTGATGGTATCACATCATTGCTTTGATTTGCATCTCCCTGATGATTAGTGATGTGAAGCATTTTTTCATGTGTATTTTGGCCATTTGTATTTTTTCTTTATGGATGTATCTGCTCATTTCTTTACCCCATATTTGGGGGGGGGTTTGGGTCACACCGGGCAGCACTCAGATGTTACTTCTGGGTTTATGCTCAGAAATTTGTCGTGGCAGACTCGGGGGAGACCATATGAGATGGTGGAATTCAAACCACTGTCCTGCATGCAAGGCAAACACTCTACCTCCATCCTATCTCTCCAGCCCCATTTATCCCATTTTTTGATGGGGTTAGATTTTTCTTTTTTTTTTTTTTTCTTTTTTGGTTTTTGGGTCACACCTGGGGGTGCTCAGGGGTTACTCCTGGCTTCATGCTCAGAAATAGCTCCTGGCAGGCACGGGGGACCACATGGGCCACCGGGATTCAAACCAACCACCTTTGGTCCTGGATCGGCTGCTTGCAAGGTAAACGCCACTGTGCTATCTCTTCGGGCCCAGAGTTTTCTTTTTAAGTCTATCAGTACCTTGTCTATCTTAGATATTAGCACCTTATCTGATGGCTACTGGGTGATAGTTTTTCCCATTCTGTGGGTGGCTTTTGTATCCTAGGCACTATTTCCATTGAGGTGTAGAAGCTTCTTAGCTTAATATATTCCAATCTGTTTAACTTTGCTTCCACTTGTTTGGAGAGTGCTGTTTCTTCCTTGAAGATGCTTTTAGTCTCAATGTCATGGAGTGTTTTTACCTATGTGTTGTTTTATATACCTTATGGTTTCGGGCCTGATAACAGGTCTTTAAATGCGTTTGGATTTGACCTTTGTTCATGGTGTTAGATGGAGGTCTGAGTTTGCTTTTTAGCAAGTGGCTAACCAGTTGTGCCAACACCATTTGTTGAAGAGGTTTTCCTTGCTCCAATTTGGATTTCTTGCCTCTTTATCAAAGATTAATTGATTGTCTATGGAACTGAAGAATTTTAAAGTAGAGAGATTTCTTTTATGTGGGTGACATGGTAAGGCCTACATTGCTTCCTATACCTCATTCATAAGAATGTTAATATTGAATAAAAATTACATATATGTATGTTTTTGGGAAAGGTCTGAGCTTACCCTCAGACACCATGCAATTCCTAGCAGAAATCATGTTGGAGAAGGGGCTTACTCATGGAATTATTGTGAGAATTAATTAATTGATTTAATTTAATTAAATGTCTTACTTCCTTTAATTCAACAAAGCCAGTGCTTAGTCCTACACTGCATAAACATCTGTCCTAGCAGTGTTTATGGGGAAACCATAACCCATAACCCATAAGCAAGCCTAATTACCCCCGGCAAAGGCACTTCCAGGCTGAGTGCAAGTGACCATTTTACTGCCATTTTGTAGGGGGCAGTGACACACTAGACTTCTGCCTCAAACTCAACCCTTGACCTAGACTCGCAGGGACTCAGGAGTGTAGTTCCTCTCTCTAGAGCCAGACCAGTGTTCCTTTCCAATCCTATTCACATCCTAATCCCAACCCCATTCTGTTTTCAAGGAGAGAAAGAAGTTTCTGTCTGTGTATGTTCTCATTGAGACAGAGGTGCAGCCCAACTGGCATTTTTGGCCCGTGCAGGCACTTCCTGATAGGGCAGGGGTTTTCTTCCTCGATACTGTTCACAACTGTATCTTTCCTATAGGGATTCATGCAAACTTCCTTTCTGCTGCTCTCCCAAAGTAATATGTACTGGTGAAGATGGAACTGCCCCATCAGAAGTTCCATTTCCCAGGTCAGGGGAGAGTGTGAACATAGGGCAAGACAGCGGGGGAGGACAGGAGTGTGCAGCTCCCCTATTGTCAAGGCGTGGCTCTTGGCTGGGGTCCTGGACTTTGTTATTGGAGGCCACTTTTGTCCTTGTTTGCTGTGTTTGGTTTAATGGCCCCCAATGTGTTCAGACTTAGCTTCTGAATCAATGTTTTTGGGTCACCACTGGCAGGTCTCAGACCCTAAAGAGGTTCTGGAGTCCATAGAATATGTATTGGTGATATTTTGCCAAGGAAATCCTTCATCCCGGAATTTTTGCCCTAAACCACCATTCCTACTTTTAGGGATCAGATTTCTTACTGATTTTTAGTTCTGGCTCCACAGCAGATAGGGGGTTCTCTAGTCTGTACTCAGGTGTCCCAGGTGCTCTGCATGATGGATCATATATGAATCCGAGGTTCTCTCTGGGCAGGCCATGTACAACACAAGTGCCCTCCTGGCTGTTCTGTAGGTTCAGCATAACAGTCTTCATTTGTAGTTCGCTGCAGTTCCCAGATGCGAGGCCAATGCCTGTGTATTTGTCTTCTCCTATATTCACTCAGGATCCACCATGGGGGTCTTGCACACTTCTCAGAGTTCCTAACTCTCCAAACTCTGTGTGAAGAATGTTCTGCCTTACTAGAAACTATGTGGCTGGGTCCATTCCCGAGTGTGCACTTCCCTTTGGGTTTTCGTTGGGGTTTTTTGTGCTGTGCTACTTCAGATTGTTTTGTATAAAAGTTTTTCCCATGTTGACGATACTGAGGGCTTACTCTTGGCTCTGCATGGAGGATTTACTCCTGGCAACATGAGGGAACCCAATTATATACCAGGGATTGACCCTGGTTTGGCCTTGTTTGCAACCCCTGGCTCTGTTTCTCCACCCTTTTTTTTATCATTCCAGGAAGTTCAGATCTTTAGTTCTTCACTCTGAAGAGACTCACCTCTTCCCTGCTCGTACATTTCGTTCCAGAAAGAAATTGCACTTTCAAAGCATATAGGTCTGCAGTTCCGTGGCTTTGTGGATCTAAGAGGGAAATGTCAGCAAAGGTTCTTTTGAGAAGTCATAAGAATTGGGAGTCTGCTCACTTTTATCTGCTTAAGAAGGGACTTTCTTGGATGTCAATGTGTGCTGATGTGGAAAAGTACAGGCTTGACTCAAACTTATCCTTGAATTTTACTTCTTTCCCTATTACCAAGAGAAGAGATGGGCTTTAGGATTAGATTTAACTTCTGCTCTGTGTGGGAGAGTTACTCCTGGCAATATTCAGTGGACCTAGTGATACTGGACATTGGCCCAGGTGTGTTTGTGTGCATACCACTATTTCCAAGAACCTACCTGAGGAGTGTCCGCACTTTACGTTGGCTGATGCTCAGGGATTTCTGGAACCTGTCATCAGAAGTGTCTATTGACATATTGCGGGGTCCTGAAGCCCCCCAGGGGGGCCCGGCCAGCAGGAATTAGCTGGGAAGGCTTCTCAGACGACCGCACTTCTATTTTGCTGAGTAGAAGCACAACCACACTGTAAGAAATCTGAGAGAGGTTAATAATAAATGGCCTAAGACAATGTCACTGCTCAAAGGCGTTTATTGAAGTCCAGCACCCCTTTATATAGGGAAGGTGAAGGAGGCAGGCAAAAGGCAATGTCAATCACACTTTTGGTGCGAAGGTCCATACAAGGCAAGAATACATATCAGGTTACAAGGAACAAAAAAAGTAAATCATTCTCCAAATAAGGAAATGGGCAGTGGGCTAGGAGGCAGGATGATCTGCAAGTCATGATGAACGTGCTGTTTCCATGGAAACTTCTTGTGACCTTCCAGCTGCATTCCTAATTGCTTAACTATCAGGAGGTGGGAGAAGATGTGCTTGCCTCAGTGATCTTGAACAGACAATGTAGCATATACACAATAATGAATGTTTTGATAACTCAGGGATATGGTTAAGGGAGTAAGGCCTCATTTCTGGGAATGGTACTGGGCTGTGTTGCTCTCCTCCGGGCTAAAAGATTAATTATACTTTGCAGCTGCATTTTCCTTTCTCTTTGGCCCAAGAACTTACAGCAAGACTGCATGTAGCCTTTAGGTGAAAGGCTGAACTAAGGCAGAAAGTATAGCAAAATAACCTCAAACAAGTCACAGTCCCCAACATCTCCCCCTTTCTCTTCTAATAAAAGAAGGAAAGTCGTGAGCAGGTGGAAGAACCGTGTCTTAGGCTACAAGGTTTGACCAGGTTGGACACGGCCAAAGCCGCATTTAAAGGGTGGCTACAAACGTCGTGGGTGCGCGCAGAAATTCGTATTATGCGTTGTAGCCTTTTAGGGCCGTGTCCTAACTGGGACCTTGCTAATCCCGTCATAGGTATCTCCACAGCCGAGAGCACAAGTACCGGAGCGAGCTCCGTTTGTTAGCTATGCGCTCTATCTCCTGAAAACTTAATGGCTGGAAAGGCGGCTTGGTGACTAAAGCCAAGTTTTCACAGGAGTCACGTTGGGTTAACTGTTGGTAGTGAACTTGAACAGAGGTTTTTTGCCGTCTCATTTACCTGGTTTTTAACAAGGGCAGTAAGTTTGCGGAAAGCCCATGGGTCAAAGGAAAGGAGCAGCATAGGCTAATAAGAGGGCCTAAAATAGTGGACAGTAATGTATGTATCCAAGGAGAAGAGAAAAACCAACCCTGTTACCAACCTTGTTCTTGGTCAAAACATTTCTGGAACTCCTTCATACCGTTACCAATACGTAGAACACTATCCCTAACTAATCCAGATTTGTCTTTAAATACACAGCATAGTTCTTTAAGGGCCACACAGACTCCCCCTTCCTTTATAAGGGCAAAATATAAAGCACGACGATTTTGAAGAACTACATCAGCAAGGGAACTAATAGTATCGTAGGGGTTGAGGAGAGAAGCTAAGCTAACAGCGTTTATAATATGGGTTTGTGAGGGCTAGAGCAGAGGCATTTATAATATTTAAAATAACTTGAGAGGAGGAGGATGGGCCAGAAGGCAGAGTTTGTAGCTTACAACTTGCCCAACAGTGAGTTGATGACGCTGAGGCTGAACTTTCTAGAGAAGAAGTTTAGAGTCATTGGTGTAGATAGGAGATTTAAACGTTGTGATGCTTTTATAAAACGGCGAAACCGGTGAATTGCAGAGTCAACAGTGTTCATAGCTGGTGTTGGAGAGCGCTTGGGTAGAGGCATTGACTATTTGCAGGATGAGGTTCAAGGTGGAAACTGACCAACAGGTTTGATGGTTATTCTAGGCATTAACAAAGCTAAAACATAACAATTATGATAAGCAAGAAACATTTTAGTAACAATATGGGGAGAAAATTCAGTGGAGCAAACAAAATAAGTGGAGTTGGGGGCTTTAATGAAGATGGAAGAGTTGTTAACAATAATGGTTTGATTGCAAGTGTTTGATTGTTGAACAGGGGGGCACATATATGGTTTGAGTAAGCAAAGTTCCACGACCGTGACTTGTTTGCAATGGAGGTTGTTGGTGGCAGTGATGGGCATTTAAGGCAGCTAGGCAGAGTGTTTAATTCAGCATTGTTAAAGGTGGAGTCTGTTAGAAACAGGTTTGCAGGAAAGGCGGCTGGCAGGAGGGGTGACAGGCTTTTTTGAAGTGGATGAAGACAGGACTGTGGAAGGCTGCGGAAATTTTTTGTTAGACTTCGGAAATTTTTTGTTAGACTTCAGCATTCAAAAAATTTTTATAATTAACAATCGCCAATTTTTTTAAAAACTTTTAAACTGAACATAAATGATTTTTCTTAAACTTTTTAGTTATTATATTAAAGCTAGATGCTATTTTTTAGCTATAAATACATATTTTATAGGCCTGAACTTACACATAGCAGGAAAGTTGGGTGACTGCAAAGTCCAGAAATTCTCCAGGGAAAAGTTATCCCCGATGGCCATTGAGAAATCTGGGGTTTGCCATCTCTCACACCTTCCGCCATGTTCTTAGAAGGACAAAGCTAGCTTAATACATAATTTTTAACACATGATTTTTAGTTGCAAGATGCCAGTCTGTGAACTGACCAGACCGAACCAGGTTGAAAAAATTAATTGAAATTTGAAAAATGGATAAGGTTTTAAAAATTGTATTATTATAAAATGTAGAGATAACAAATAAACAGACAAAACAAAACAACACTAAACACAACATTTTACACCTGTGGCCACTTTCATTTATCACAACAGACACATAAACAGACAAAACGATTGATTTAAGACTTATTTATAAAAAAATTGACAAGCGCTTTTAAATATTTAGCTAGCATGTTTGTGAGAAGAAAAAAAAATTTTTGTAGAAAAACTTTTTTAGTTTTGAGAAGTACTTAATGTAGATGGAGTGGAACTTTGCTGAAAATAAATTTTAAGGTTTAGATTTAACAGAAAACATTTTTAAAACAATTTTAATTTGAAGTTTAAAACATTAAGTAAAATGGTTAATGAGCACTGTAGAAGGAGTCTTTACTCTGAAGTATGAAATCATTTGCTGTAAATGAATAGGTTTTTTTTTAAATTGGTTTTGCAGTAGAACAGTAAGACAGCTGCAATAAAGTGTTAAAATTTTTATGATTAAACACAATAGCATGAACTATGATTATTAAAGGTATAAAAAACTGATTTTAAAAAACAAACAACTGTTTTTACTTTGAAGACTTTAAGTGAATAATTTGTAAAAAATATTATATACTAAATTAACTAAATGCTTAGATTATTATAAAATATAGTTAAAGACATCTGATGTATTTACACACTTAGAACTTAAGACTAAAATTATATTTAATACTAGTTAATTTGCTTATAAACTTTAGTTACTTTTATATATTACTTATAAAATTATATATAATATATTTTTCATTTATATTATTTTTTCACTGCGACACAAATATACAGATTTGTATAATGTGCTGATATTTTGAATGCACTTAAAATAATAGTTTTTGTAATGCAGAAATAAAGAACAACTATTGCTGTAGCACAAAGTTAAAACTAAGGGTACTATAAAGCACACTTAGGTGTTTACTGTGCATGAAATTAACTATATTGTTTAAAAAGGCTAACTACATTATTTTTTACATAATTTTGTAAATACTTTAAAAATTAAAATAAAACTTTTAATAGAAATATAAGACTTAAATTTAACACTTTTGTGTTCGTTTGGATTTTAAAACACAAAGACGTTTTTGTTTTACCAATATTTTGTTATCTGTAAAGTGACAGAATTATGACCTTGCTGTAAAATTTTCTGAGAGGCATGAAAAAAAATTTATTGCCTTTATCTACTTGTTGCTTTTTAATGTTTTAATAATTACTTTACACTACTTAATGCACTAAACCTAATAACACATATTTGATGAAGTGTAGGGCTGACAAGGTGAAGCAGAGTCTTTTACTGATAACTTGGGGAGGGGCTAGCACAGTTAACAGCAGGAAGGCTAGAGGCAAATTATTTACAGTCAGCAGGGTGTAATGATATAGAGAAAAAAAAGCAATCTTTTAAGATTAATTACTAATTTATTGGAATTAGAAGGAATGGCAACCGAAGAGGGGAGTCTGGGTTGCAAAAGCACCATGGGGATCATGGTTTTATTAATTGATTTGAGAATATGCAAGAGATGCCACTTTTTAGATTTCTTTTGAATAACAAAGATTGGGTATTTCAAGGTGAATTGGAAGGCTTAAAGTGGGAGTGGCAGGGCTTGAGCTGGCTGTTTTCCAAGGCTGGCAGGAAGGAGGCTGAAGGAGGCTGAGGTACATTAGGCTCAGAAGTTTTAACAGCAAAGTGTAGATATTGCAAGGTTTTATGGCTTAGCAGATGATACTTTGTAATTATCCTGCTCACTGTGCTTTTAGAATTTTTTGTAGGCACTGCAGCAGTTTCTGTTTTATGGCACTTAGCCTGACTTTTATTAGTTTGTTTCTGTGAATTTTTAAGAGGGGGGGCCTGGCCGTGGAATACAGTGGGCAGAGGACAGACAACTATAGATTTAGGAGGGGGGGAAAACGCCTGAAGGGCAGAAACCTGTGAATTAAGAGAAGCAGCCTGTTTTTGAAGGCTTAAGATTTGTTTAAGATTTTTAATTTGGCTAAGTAGTTTCATATCTATAGCTTTAAGAGGGGGAGCGGTGAGAGGAGGGAATTTGCCATGGTTAGGGACTGAGCGTTCTCCGCGGTGGAGGCTGCTGAGCAGGCGGGGGAAGACTTTCTCCATTAGGGAGAAAGACAGGAAAGGTAGCGCTGGTTTTTGAGCCAAGAGCATTATCAAGTTTGTTAGAGAGGTGAGAGACCATGGATGTAATTGTGGTGAGTTGGGAACTTAAGTCAGAAAAAGGGGGGGGGGAGGGAGAAAGCAGCAACAGTTTGTTGCCGGTGTGGGGGAGCTGCTGGAATGCCGGCTCTGGGGAGCAACTTTCAGGCACAGAGGGCAACAAGAGCCATGTTGGCAAGCTGGGACCTGGAAAGTGTGTGCTGTACCTTTAAGTTATGAAAAGAGGCGAGGCCAGCTATAAGAGCTTAGAGATCAGGATTCCTGCTTATTTGCAAGGGCTTTGCAATGGAAAAAAAAAAGTTAACTTCTCAAGAGACAAAGAGTTCAGCTTTTAGATTCTAAGCAGGAGAGCGTGTAAGGGGCTTGGGGGCCATAGGAGGTTACGGCTTGAAATGGCTTTTTGAGGCTTTTCCAATTAAAGGCTTTGTATTGTTGCAATTGCTGGCTAAGGAGGGGAGGGTGGTGAGGGGAGTAAAGGTTTTGGTGGAACAGGGACGGAGCTGAGGCTAGGAAGTGAAGGGCTGTTTAGGATTTTGCACAGAGGGTGCAGCGGCCTCTTCTGTAGGGGTCTGGGTGCATAGAGCAGAAGCATGGACAGAAGTAAGGGAGGGATATAAATGAGAAGCATTAGAGAGATCTTTAAGAGCATTAGTTACTTTGGAGACAAAGGTAGAAGAATCAGTGGTGGAGGGAGGACAAGGGGAAGTATTCTCAGAGGGAGAAGGGAGATGAGAGACAGAATTAGAACGAGAGGGAGTCCTGGAACACTCACGGGAGACTTGTTGTACATGAGATTCAACGGCATGGATATTGTCTTTGGCGGTTCCGGCATTTTTAGTTACAATGATATCTCTTAACAGGCTCCAATATTGGAACATAATTTTTTCCTTCTGTGAATCATCATTATTTACAAAATAATCACTCATTTCATGTCCTACATTGTCCCAAGTGGACGCAACAATTTCTGGACAGGTAATAATAAACCAATGACATACATTATGAATAAACATAAGAAAATTACAAATATTCTTTTTGGTAACCTCTACATGTCTGGCTTTCAACTCAGACTGAATATCAATAATGAATTTAAGTTCAGTACTCAATGAAACACCCATGGTAGCGTATCCTATGGGTGAGTACTCAATGCGGCACCCATGGTAGCGGATCCTATGGGTGAAGCCCCAAAAGCCAATCAGGGGCGGTGATCGGAACGACTGAAAAAACTGCAGTTTAAATATTTGATTAAGGCTAACTCGTTTCAACGCCTACCCTGATGAGGTATATCCTGCGATTTACGAAACAGCTCCGGACTCGCCGACCCGTAGTCGTTCGGAGTGTGGTAGTGGTCTTCGAGCCCAGCGTTGGGCGCCAAAATGCGGGGTCCTGAAGCCCCCCAGGGGGGCCCGGCCAGCAGGAATTAGCTGGGAAGGCTTCTCAGACGACCGCACTTCTATTTTGCTGAGTAGAAGCACAACCACACTGTAAGAAATCTGAGAGAGGTTAATAATAAATGGCCTAAGACAATGTCACTGCTCAAAGGCGTTTATTGAAGTCCAGCACCCCTTTATATAGGGAAGGTGAAGGAGGCAGGCAAAAGGCAATGTCAATCACACTTTTGGTGCGAAGGTCCATACAAGGCAAGAATACATATCAGGTTACAAGGAACAAAAAAAGTAAATCATTCTCCAAATAAGGAAATGGGCAGTGGGCTAGGAGGCAGGATGATCTGCAAGTCATGATGAACGTGCTGTTTCCATGGAAACTTCTTGTGACCTTCCAGCTGCATTCCTAATTGCTTAACTATCAGGAGGTGGGAGAAGATGTGCTTGCCTCAGTGATCTTGAACAGACAATGTAGCATATACACAATAATGAATGTTTTGATAACTCAGGGATATGGTTAAGGGAGTAAGGCCTCATTTCTGGGAATGGTACTGGGCTGTGTTGCTCTCCTCCGGGCTAAAAGATTAATTATACTTTGCAGCTGCATTTTCCTTTCTCTTTGGCCCAAGAACTTACAGCAAGACTGCATGTAGCCTTTAGGTGAAAGGCTGAACTAAGGCAGAAAGTATAGCAAAATAACCTCAAACAAGTCACAGTCCCCAACAACATATTGACTTTGAGACTGGTTCTTCCTGAGCGGAGAGAGCAGAGGAACTTTTTCCCTTGGGGATATGGGGAGTTCCCTTCTTTACATTCAGGACTGTGTGAGCCTGTGCTGGCTCACGACATGGTGAACTTTCCTGCTGTGGCCATGAGCTGCTTCCTACATGTCCTCACATTATGTTGGCTGATGCTCAAGGATTTCTGGAACCTGTCATCAGACGTGCCTATTGACATATTGACTTTGAGATTGGTTCTTCCTGAGCGGAGAGAGCAGAGGAACTTTTTCCCTTTGGGATATGGGGAGTTCCCTTCTTTACATTCAGGGACTACGTGAGCCTGGCCTTTAACCTCCTGTGTGTGCTGGCTCATGACACGGTGACCTTCACTGCTGTGGCCGTGAGCTTCTTCCTACATGAGCGGCTGTACCTGGACAGCTGTCAGAGGAAGCTCTATAGAGATGTGATGCTGGAGACAAACAATCATCTGCGGGCATAGGTAAGACGCCCTAGGGCACTTGCGAAGAACAGACCCTTTGGGGAAATCATTTTTTTTTATTTTTTGATTTTTGGGTCAACCCTGGCAATGCTCAGGGGTTATTCCTGACTCAATGCTCAGAAATCACCCCCGGCAGTCTCAGGGGACCAAATGGGATGCCAGGATTTAACCAGCGACTTTCCGCATGTAAGGCAAATGCCTCACTGCTGTGCTGTCTCTCCGGTCCCTGGGGAAAATCATGTATCAGTCAGGGATCTGGATTCAATAGGAGACGGGACATTGTAGTTACCCCAAGTGAAGCCCCTCCCCATTGTCTTACCCTCCAATTCTGATTTTACATCTTAGAGGAGTCTAATTATGCAATTTTATTTTATTTTATTTTTTGGTTTTGGGGTCACACCTAGCAGTGTTCAGGGGTTACTCCTGACTCTGTGCTCAGAAATCACTCCTGGTAGGCTTGGGTGACCATATGGGATGCTGGGATTCAAACCACTGTCCTTCTGCATGCGAGGCAAACGCCCTGACTCCATGCTATCTCTCCGGTCTAATTTTTATTTTTTGACTTTGAGCCACACCTCGAAACGCTTAGAGTTTACTCCTGGCTATGTGCTCAGAAATCTCTCCTGACTTAGGGGTCCATATGAGACGGCGGGGGATCTAACCGTGGTCCGTTCTGGGACAACCTCGTGCAAGGCAAACGCCCACTGCCCCATCTCTCTGGTTCTAATTATGTAATTTTAAATGTAATTTGACAGTCCTGAGAGATCAAACATTGCACAGGGCATTTTCTTTGACCTCTGGGAACCAGGTTTGATCCAGGATGCACAATGATCTTATACATTTTCTGGGATTATTCCTGAGCACAGACCTAAGAGTCAGCCCTGACCACTGTGCTTACATTCCCCAATTCTCAAATGCAAGCCATTTAAATTATTTTAACATTTATTTATTTAGGTTTATGGGTACTCAGGGGTCACTTCTGGCTCTGTGCTCAGAAATTGCTCCTGGCAGGACCAAGGGGCCATGTGGGAAGTTGGGAATGGAACCTGGGTCTGCCACTTGCAATGCAAGCACCCTAACTCTGGTCTGTCGCTCCACCTCCTCACCCCCATTTCTTTTTTTTGTAAATTTAGATCTGCCCTAAAATAACACTCAGAATATTAAGCATAGCATTTCAGTACTTATATTGATTATTTAATGTTTTTAATTTTAATATGCTGTGTTGGAATTTAAGTAGTATGCTTATATGAACCTAAATTTACTATAGGTAATTTACATTTTTACCAAATACTTCTATATACATTGAGTTTTTTTTATTAAAAAATCTTTCACCAGTGCAACATTTCCATTACCAATATCCCATGTGTCCCTCCTCCCCACCCCACACAGGCCTGTACTCCAGACAGGCTTTCTACTTCCATCATTCAGTCACATTTTGTTATGATGGTTCTCAGTGTAATTATGTTTGTGACTGCACCCACCAATCTCTGTGGTAAGCTTCATGTAGGGAGATGGACCCTCCAGTCCTTCTCTATTTTGTCTCTGAGAGTCATTACACAAATGTCTTTCATTTTTCTCAAAACGCATCGATGAGTGAGACCATTCTGTGTTTATCTCTCTCCCTCTGACTTATTTCACCCAGCATAATAGATTCCATATACATCCATGTATAGGAAAATTTCATGACTTCATCTCTTCTGAAGGCTGCATAATATTTCATTGTATATATATGTATCATAGTTTCTTTAGTCATTCATGTATTGAGGGGCATCTAGACTGTTTCCAGAGTCTGGCATTTGTAAACAGCGCTGCAATGAATATAGGTGTGAGGAAGGGATTTTTGTATTGTATTTTTGTGTCCCTAGGGTAGATCCCTAGGAGTGGTATAGATGGAATGTATGGGAGCTCAATTTCCAGTTTTGGGAGGAATTTCTATATCGCTTTCCATAATGGTTGGACTAGATGGCATTCCCACCAGCAGTGGATAAGAGTTCTTTTCTCTCCACATCCCCACCAGCACTGCTTGTTCTCATTCTTTGTGATGTGCTCCAATCTCTGTGGCATGAGATGGTACCTCAGAGTTGTTTTGATTTGCATCTCCCTGATGATTAGTGATGTGGAGCATTTTTTCATTTGCCTTTTGGCCATTTGTATTTCTTCTTTGTGGATATGTCTGTTCATTTCTTCATCCCACTTTATTGTTGTTGTTGTTTTTTTGGGTCAAACCAACGGCGCTCAGGGTTATTCCTGGCTCTCCACACAGAAATCACTCCTGGCAGGCACTGGGATTTGGGATGCCAGGATTCGAACCACCATTGGTCCTGGGTAGGCCGCAGAACAGGCAAATGCTCTACTTCTGTGCTATCTCTCCAGCCCCTCTTCATTACATTTTTTGATAGGGTTATTTTTTTTTATTTTTTTATTTTTTTTTTGTTTTTTTGGGCCACACCCGGCAGTGCTGCTCAGAGGTTTCTCCTGGCTGTCTGCTCAGAATAGCTCCTGGCAAGCACGGGGAACCATATGGGACACCGGGATTCGAACCAACCACCTTTGGTCCTGGATCGGCTGTTTGCAAGGCAAATGCCGCTGTGCTATCTCTCCGGGCCCGATAGGGTTATTTTTTTTCTTGTTAAATCTGTCAGTACCTTGTATATCTTAGATATTCGCCCCTTATCTGATGGGTGAATAGTTTCTCCCATTCTGTGGGTGGCTTTTGTATCCTAGGGAATATTTGCTTTGAGATGCAGAAGCTTCTCAGCTTAGTATATTCCCATCTATTTGTCTCCACTTCCATTTGTTTCGAGAGTGCTGTTTTCTCCTTGAAGATGCTTTTAGTCTCAATATCATGGAGTGTTTTTTTTTTTACCAAGCTGTTGTTCTATATACCTATGGTTTCAGGCCTGATATCAAAGTCTTTGATCCATTTGGATTTGACCTTTGTACATAGTGTTAGATGGAGATCTGAGTTCGCTTTTTTTGCAAGTGGCAGAAAACCAGTTGTACCAACACCATTTGTTGTTGAAGAGGCTTTCCTTGCTCCATTTTGGATTTCTTGACCCTTTATCAAAGATTAATTGATTGCAGTCTGGGGAACTGAAGAAAATTCTAAAGTAGATAGAATTCTTTCATGTGGGTGACATGGAAAGGCCTACATTGCTTCCTATACTTTATTCATGATAATGTTCAATTGAATAAAAATGATATATATGTACATTTTGGGGGAAAGTCTGAGTTTAACCTCTGAAACCATACAATTTCTAGAAGAAATCGTGTTGGAGAGGGGGTTTACTCATAGAATGATTGTGAGAATTAATTAATTAGCCTATTAATTAAATCCCTTACTTCCTTTAATTCAACAAAGCCAGTGCTTAGTCCAACATTGCATAAATATCTGTCCTAGCAGTATGTGTGGAAGAAACCATATGGCAGGTGGGTAGCAAGCCCTGAATACCCCTGGCAGAGGCACTTCCAGGCTGAGTTCAGGGACCATTCTACTGCCAGCCTGCAGGGCAGTGATGAACTGGACTTCTGCCTCTCAGTCGGCCCCTGCCATAGTCTCCAGGGACTCAGAAGTGCAGTTCCTCCTGCTAGAGCAAGAGCAGTGTTCCTGTCCTATTCACATCCTGATCCCAAGCTCATTCTGTTTTGTAGGAGAGAAAGGTGCTTCTATCTGTGTATGTTCACATGGGCCTGAGTCTGTGTATGTTCACAGAAGACTGAGCTGAGCTGAGAGGTGCAGCCCAACTGGCATTTTTGGCCCTTGCAGGCACTTCCTGTCAGGCAGGGGTTTTTCTTCTACAGTGCTCACATCTGTGTCTTTCCTATAGGGATTCATACAAACTGCCTTTCTGCTGCTCTTCCGGAAATGCATACTTGAAGACGGAGCTGCCCCATTGGAAGTCCAGTTCCCAGGTAGGTGGAGAGTGTGAGCATAGGGAAGGACAGCGGGGGAGGACAGGAGAGTGCACACCCCCACCCCCAATGTCAAGTTGTGGCTCCTGACTGGGGTTCTGGACTCTGTTATTTGAGGCCACTTTTGTCTTTGTTTGCTATGTTTGGTTTAATGGCCCCCAGTGTGTTCAGACTTGGCTCTTCCAATAGAGTTCTTGGGTCACCAATGGCAGGTCTCAGAGCATAAAGTGGTTCTGGAGTCCATAAAATATGTATAGGTGATATCAAGGAAATCCTTGATCTCAGGATTTTTGACCTATATCGTCATTCCTAACTCATCGAGGATCAGATCTCTTACTGATTTTTAGTTTTGGCTCCACAGCCGATAGGGGTTCTCCTGGTCTGCACTCCTGGTGCTCTGCATGATGGATCATATGTGGAATCCAAGGTTCTTTGTGGGCAGGCCATGTACAACACAAGTGCCCTCCTGGCTGTTGTGTAGGTTCAGCACAACCTTCTTTATTTGTATTTTGCTGCAGTTCCCAGATCCGAGGCCAATGCCTGTGTCTTTGTCTTCTATATTCATTCAGCATCCACCAGGGGCATCTGGCACACTCCCTCGAGTTCCTAACTCTCTAAACTCTGGGTGTAGAATTTTCTGCCTTATGGGAAACTATGTGGCTGGGTCCATTGCTGCGTGTGCACTTCCCTTTGGGTTTTCATTTGGATTTCTTTTTTTTTTTTTTTTTTTGGTTTTTGGGCCACACCCGGCGATGCTCAGGGGTTACTCCTGGCTCTCTGCACAGAAATAGCTCCTGGCAGGCACGGGGGACCATATGGGACACCGGGATTCGAACCAACCACCTTTGGTCCTGGATCGGCTGCTTGCAAGACAAATGCCGCTGTGCTATCTCTCCGGGCTCTTTGTTTGGATTTCTTTGTGCTGTGCTACTTTGGATTGTTTTGTTTTGTATAGAATTTTTCCCCATGTTGGTTATACTAAGGGGTTACTTCTAGCTTTGCATTCAGAAATCATTCCCGGCAGGAACATGGGGCCATCGGGGATGCTAGGATTTGAACCACTGTCCTTCCTGAATTGGCTGCATGCAAGGCAAATGCCCTACTGCTGTGCTATATCTCTGGCTCCCTGAAAATGAATGTTTTGTTTTTGTGCCTTGTCCATCATGTGCTCAGGAATAACCTCTGTGGCTCAGGGGATCATGTGGAAAGCAGAGTTGCAATCTGAGTCTTATGATTACAGGGAAAATGCCCTCCATGCTGTTATGGATTCCAGCCAGAGTATTTAACATTATCCATAAGGCCAAGGCTGGTTCTTTCTGAAGACAGAGGGGAGAGACCCTGACCACTTTAGTGTACTAGGGATCTCAACCACCTTCATTTGTGGGCTGGCTCAGGACATAGAGTGGCTTATGCCTGGACACCTCTCAGCTGAACCTCTACAGAGACTTGATGCCGAAGATCAACCAGGACCTATGGGTCATAAGTGAGAACCGCCCTGGGCCATCCATGCAGAATCTACCTGTGGGGGGGCCAGGATCAAGTGCTCATCTGGGTTCAACGGGATAATTCTCTGTAGATCCCCCAAGGACAAGTACCTTCCTATTGTTCTAACCCACTCTCTTTACTATATTACTTTTATTATTTTATTTTGTTTGTTTTTTGAGTCACACCCATTTGGGCTCAGGGGTTAGTCCTGGCTCTATGCTCAGAAATCACTCCTGGCAGGTTCGTGGGGAAATATGGGATGCCCAGATTTGAACTAGTGTCCTCCTGCATGCAAGGTGAGCACCCTACTTCCATGCTATCTCTCTGACTCCATTACTTTATTTCTTAGGGGAGTCAACTTTATAGTTTTAAATGTTATTTCACAGTCCTGAGAAACCATTTGTTAGGTGTTTACTTTGGCTTCGATGAACCAGGCTTGATTCTGGCTCCACACTGACCTCTATAGTTCAAGGAGTCACCCCTGAGCACAGACCTTGGAGTCAGTTCTGAGCACTGTGGCTCAAAACTCCTCCTGTAATATCACATTTAATGTTGATGAAGGGGGTGTCTGAGCATGCTCAGGGCTTTCTCCAGCTGACCTCAGACCTCCTAATGTTATTCAGGGACACTGGAATGCTAGTGATCCAACCTGAATAACCCTTGTGTTAGGTGATGCCTCCCCACTATGGTATTGTCCCAACCCCCAAAGAGTCCAACTTGAACATGAACAAGTGTGACTTAGTTTTGTTCATAGTTTGTTAAGGGCCACGTGGTATCAGTCCCTCTGATCTTCTTGGGGGTTATTGTCAAAGGCATAAATTCATGTTCCCCAATTCATTGTATTGTGTCTTGGGCTGAACTTTGTGTTTCGTTTCTTTCTGTTGGGGTTAAATACAGCAGGAAATCAGCCTTTCTACTGGCTGTGTTCTGCGGTATCACCCTGGCTGCATTTGTTGATGGTGGGAATTGAGCTGTGTTACCTCCATTAAAAGGTGTCCTCACCACTGTATTATCACTCTAGCCCACTCTAGCCCCTTCTTCCCTTGTCTGATGTTTGGTTTTTGGGCCATACTCTGTGACACTCCTAGCTTTGCATTCAGAAATTAGACCTGGCAGGTCAGGAAACATTATGGGATGCTAGGCACTGAATCTGGGTCAGCCACATGCAAAGAAAATGCCCTCCCCGCTGTGCTTTTTATTGCTCAGGTCCTGTTTGTTTCTCTTTTGGGACTGATGCTCAGGAGATACTCCAGGCTCTACTATCAGAAATTACTTGTGGCACGGGGTCTGAGTAGTGACTCAGCAGTAGGGTGTTTGTCTTGCACGCGGCTGACCTAGGACAGATCGTGGTTGAAACCCCCAATGTCCCATATGGTCCCCCAAGCCAGAGCAATTTCTGAGCACAGAGCCAGGAATAACTCCTGAGCATACAGGAGTATGCTGTGATAGCAGTTTTGTCACCGTTAGGTCCCTGTGGGCGTGGCACTTCCAACCAGTGAACAGGATGACCCCTAGTCTGTGTGGGGCACATGGAGGCTCTGGGGTTACGGCTATAGATACCCAGTGTTCCTGTTCCCATCAGAGCTACTCAGGACAAACAGAGTAACTGGCTCCATTTTCCCATGTTGGGTGAAGCTGGTGTTCAGAGCATGGCCCTGCTATCAATTCTGGTCAGGGCAGGATAACTCTGCTGCTCACAGCTGTGACTTTTCTCCAGGACTTACTGCAAAGGTCCTTACTGCTGCTCTTAAGGAATAATCCAGGAGGGAGAAGATGGAAACAAACACTCTGACATCCAGTATCCAGTCAGGAGTGAGTATGGGCACAGAGAGGGACAAAGTAGGGGACAGGAGTGTGCAGTCCCCCAGTACAGAGGGTTCCAGAGATGTTTTAGGAAGGAATCTCGCACGCTGGATTGACTCCAGTCAGTACCACTGACCTCTTCTGTTAGAGCCTTTTATGTCCTTGTCTGTTGTGTTTGTTTTAGGTTCCACACCTGATGGTGCTCAGGTCTTACTCCTAGTCAGTGTTCTTGGGCCACCGTTGTCATGTCTCAGACACTATGGAGCACTGACCCAGGATTGAACTCCTGGTAATATGGACCTTGATGTTGGTGAGGAAGGAGACCTTGATCTCAGGATTTCTGCCATGGAGCATCATTCCTCTTCACACATGGAAAAGCACTTTAATTTATTTAAAATTTTTTTTTTGGTTTTTTATTTGGGGGGCCACACCCAGTAACGCTCAGGGGTTACTCCTGGCTATGCGCTCAGAAGTTGCTCCTGGCTTGGGGGACAATATGGGATGCCGGGGGATCGAACCGCGGTCCATCCACGGTTAGCGCAGGCAAGGCAGGCACCTTACCTTTAGCGCCACCGCCCACCCCCTTATTTTAATTTTTTGTCCCCATACCTTAATGGGTTTATTCCTGAATGCACTTGACTTTCACTCTGCAAAGTCTTGCCTGCTCCCTTTACCCATATTTCTCCTCAGTAAACTAGTTGCACTTACAAAGCCTCTTGTCATCAGGCCCCTTGGCTTTGTGGCTTTAAGATAGATATGAGAGCAAAGGCTCTTTTTGGAAGCCGTAGTTATTTGTAATATGGACATTTTTTTTTACCAGTAGCAGGATGGAACCACTTCAGGGTTAATTGTGAGTGCTGATAACCAGAGCACAGATTTGAGTCACTCACTGAACCATGAGTTTTTCTTCTCACTGTTTTTGCATTGTGCAGAGCCTGGCGTGAGGACGGAGTGGAAGGTATGTGTTGAGCATTTTGGGCAGCACCCACAGTTGACTTGACAGATACTTCTGGTTCTGTGCTGAGGTTTGACCTTGCCGTGTGTGCATAACTTTATCTCAAGATCATTCTAGAATAGTGTCCATAGGTCATGTTATCTGCTGGGAATCCCTCCAAGTGAATCTCTTGGCCCGTCTTCCAGGTGTGATGGTAGAGAGAACATGGAGGCTGGTTCCTCCCAAGGCGATGGGGTGTTGTCCTTGAATCTCTAGGGTCCTGATGATTCTGCTTCAGTGTTGAATCCAGGGTGCAGCTGTCCCTGACCCCCTCTTGTGTTCCGACTCAGGATGCTGTGACCTTCCCCGATGTATCTGTGAGCTTCTCCCAGGATGAGTGGCTGTACCTGGACCCCTCTCAGAGGAATCTCTACAGAGATGTGATGCTAGAGACCTACCAGCACCTGCAGGACATAGGTGAGAGCTCTGTAGGGCATCTGTGAGGGCCAATTTGATAGATTGAACCTGGGTCTACCTCATAAAAGACAGAGGGCCTACCACAGTGCTATTGCTCTGGCCTTGTCACACAAATTTTCTTCATGAGTTCATAAGTGCCCAATGGTATCATAGTCTGAGGTAACCCGAATGATTCTTGGGAAATTCTGTGGTAAAGGAATCTAATCTGAAGTGTTCGCATGTAAACTTTGTTCTCCAATTCATTGCTTCCTATCTTAGCCACAGTTTAACTGTTTAGTTTACTATTTTGTGTTCGACCACATCTAGCATTTCCTAAGGATTTTGCCCATTTCTAACTGTAACACACACTGCTGGGTAGAGAATAGCATAAAGGATAGGTTGTTTGCCTCGACAGAGGCTGACCTGGGTTCAATCCCCAGCATCCCAATATTCCCAAAGAATTTCCAGAGTGATTCCTGGTCACTGGGCCAGGCAGTGCGCCCCAAAATCAATAAAGAGAAAACTACTTATGGGGCTTGATGGATCCTATACATGGTTCAGGGGTCCAAATCGTCAGTCTGTGCAAGGCAAGTACAAGCCTCATGGTACTACAGTTCAGGCCCTTCTTAT